>NC_048913.1:2158586-2348569 GCF_011077185.1 Oxyura jamaicensis | reverse complement strand
GGACCCCTGGTCCTGCCGGCTAAGGGACCCCTGGTCCTGCCGGCTAAGGGACCCCGGCTTCCCCCGGGTGAGGATGCTCCTCTGCCAAGCGAGGGAACGGAAGGGGTGTTCTCAGCGGGACGCCGCTGGAGGACTTTTCCTGAGGCACCCACCCGAAGCTGGGGGCGATCCCTGGATGCGGTGGCTCCCCACACACCCCAGAGCAGCCCCGGAGGGTGCCCGCTTGAGCATGAAACGCCTGCAGAGCCCAGCAGGAGCAGGGCACTACCCCATCAGCCCTGCATGGGGCTGACCCAGCGACAAACCCCAAGACAAACCCCAAACCGACATCCCTCTGGCAATACCCCACACCGACATCCCCTTGGTGATGGGCTCGGATGCCTCCTGGACTTGAGATGAAAGGATGGGCCCGGCAAAGATCTTACAGAAAGTTTGAAGAACACCAGCCATTTCTTTCAAGAATAAATTTCAAAGATAAATGTTTGTGATCCTCAGTCGCATTTACTCAGGAGGTGTTAGCTAGGCAACCAGCTATGTTCTCTATATATTCCGTACAGATCTGGAGGCTGGATGTGGAGAAAGCTTGCCATGATTATGCAATGAAAACAGAAGGGGGAGTAAAAAAGGACTTGCTGCCTGTAAAAACATGCCCACATCATCCAGAGCAGAGGTGGCTGTGATATTAAAGGGGTCTTCCTACTTTTGCTTTATAGACATTGCTAATAACTTCAGAGGAGTAGAAGAGGCAAAGAGATTATCATAGGAAGACACAACACTGCGGTTGCAGTCTTTGGAATTAATTAGTGAGCTCTCTTTTTTCCACTGGGAAGGAAAAAGATCTTGCATTAGAGGAAGTGTCAAGTCAACTGCTCTTATTCAGGACCGGCACAATGACTTATCTTGTGACCTTGAATTTGTTACCCAGGGCTAGATCCTGCCACCTTCATGCTCTGAAGCAATCCAGTGTAAGACTGGAGGCAGAGAAGATACTGCTTATGACCAAAGGGCATAAAGATCTTGCCCCTAATTTCAGTGGTCCTGTTTCTCTGACTGCACTTGGGCTGGCACTCACTATTTTGGTTAAAAAGTAGTGTTTGAGTAAAACATAAATTTAAAAAGAGTGTTATGGAACAATCAGTCTTCTCAGCTTCTGCCTTCAAGATCTGTTTCTAGGCACAGAAACTGCCAGGATATGTGCAACCTGCAATTTTTTAGGTAAATTGTCATTGGATTAATTGCCTAGTTACTTGACTTTCTTCCTCCAATTGCACAATAGTGACGAGCTGTTTGTTAGAAATATATATACTTATGGCAGAAAGCAAGGAAAGGCAAATTCTAGCTTGTGAAATTCAAACTGCCTGGTTCTTAGTAGTTTTTCAAATATGCCAAAGTGTAAGACATGCACTGCTCAAAGCAAGCCGCACTGTTTAGTGCAACACAGCTTTCTGAAGATTCAGAATTTAGCATGGCTATGGGAGAACATTGTTTAATCCTGTAAAAATTGAGTAAGCTTGCTTGCATGTGTACTTTTGATGAGTTAATTACATGGAACTAAAACAAAACTTTACCCTTGCATCAGTAAAATTACTCACACAGTGACCTATGAAATAATTCCCCTTCTAGGAGCCCAAGAAGCACATTAACTCTTGTTTTTCTTTCTTGGAGTCCTATAATAAGACATTTTTGGTAAGAGATGATTTTACAAAGAGCAGTATTAGCAAAATACCATGGTTTTAGAATAATGGGCGAAACTACCCATAGCTACATTTGTATTGCTCTGATTTTTCTTTCTAAATGTAACATGATTCATAGTTATGATGACAGAGGCCATCCAAAACCACTAAATTCTAAGTCGTGAGTTCTACAGCCTGTATATTGACAAGTGTAAGCAAAAACATTCCAAAAAGAGGAACATTTCAGAGAATTCTGAACTCAGTGGTATGACTTAAGACGTCCCAAAGGGAAAGCTACGTATTAAAATAACACTAAGGTTTGGCAGAGGAGAGAAGTGAGGAACACACGCACCCTGCTTCCTCGTGGCGTTTTTGAGTACCCTTTGAGAGTGCTTAAAAGAGCTGTAATTGATGCAATTTCTCTGTCCTGTGCTATTTGACTGAAGTGAATGAGCCAAATGCAACCTAAGTCAGCACAGTCTACTTATGCCAATATTGTTTTCATGTAAACAGTTCTATAAAAGTAGTACTTTTTGGTCTGCTTTTGGCAATGATTAGTGGCAAGAAATCTGGCAGTTAGGTGATTGAGAGCTCTTTGGAGCAAAGACCATTTTATCAGTTTGATATGCTGTGGATATCACAATATCAAAAATGCCAGAAGAATGATTCTCTAATTAAAAGCAGGTGTATAGCAGGTGTGTCCTTTCTATTAAAGATTCTACTATATTAAATGGCTTTTATACATTTGCATAAAATTGCCCTTCTGTAGTGTATCTCCCTCAGTCTTTTTCTTCTAGTCATGGAAATGGAGGAGCTTTAACACGTGAATATATGCAAAGAGTGGTCTATTTTCTGTAGCTTAAAACTCACTGAGTTTTAGTGCTTTGATGGGGCTTTGATGTTCAAAAGGTTGCCATGAATTTAGCTTAATGCTTTTTCAATTACATTTCAAAATACAGAGCATATTTACAATGAGCTTCACTTAAGAGTCCGGAATGGCAGATGGGAAGGATACACACACTGCCCTGGATAATCCTGGAGCTTGACAGAGGCCAGATTGTTCACTGATCTTGCTGGATATCCCTTGTGTTTTTCCCAGGAAAAGGTTGTCTTGAGTGGCAGTGACATCTGGGACTTTTGCCCCCAAAAGAGATTATCTCAAAGGAGAGGAAATGTACTCCATCCCAGTCCTTAGAATCAGTTGAACTGGCATTTCCATCTTCCAGGTTAAAAGATTCATACAGCATCTATGTCACCTCCCCAAATAGAATCAGTCAAGCTAGCAGATTTAAAGAAGCAATGGAGATGCAAAAAGTCGTTTTCCACATCGTACTGCAGTATGTTTGTCAAAAGGTTAGCACACTCTCCCTACAAGTGTGACCTAAAATCGGTATCTCATTGGCCACTAACTTAGAGCTGCTGTTGAGCTTTTGGCACTGCTGTGCAAAAATAATATTGCTAATGTTGTATCTTAGCTGCTGTAGTGCACTTATGCACACAGAATATACAGGTTGCCTCTTTCATTGGTTTAATTTAAAGACTTAGATTTTTTCCAGTAATGTTGATAACTATCCAGCAACCATTTTCAAGCAGTGTTCTCGAAGACAGTGAAGACAGGCTAACATCTCACTTGCCTGACAAGCCTCTTCGAGACGTGCTGTCCGAGCTGATCGATGCTTCTCCTCCAGAGCATTCCAGAAGAGCAGAATGCCTTGGTCCCACAGCAGCTGGGAGAAGGGTGTCAGCTTGAATAGAAATGATTCTAGGATACACCTACTTTTGATTCTAGAACTGACACCACTGAGCTCTAAAGGAGATGGATTTCTTTGCTCTGTCGTTCACGATCCATTGCTTAGAGTTGCTTTCCTAACCTGTGTCAAGGACAGTTTTGTTAGGCAAAGAAGAACTTCATGGTTTTCCCAGGTTTATCAATGGTGCTTTCATCTTTCCTTTGTCTACTATGCAAAAGAATTATATATTTTTTTCAGAGTTTGAACAGCAGAAATCAGTTTTCTACTGTTAACAACCAGCTCTGTTGAAGTTCTCAAAATGCTGAAACTCCACAGTTGGATGGATGAAAATATATTCTCTGAAATACCTGCTTGAAATGAGATGGGTACAGACTGAGAACGAAGATAAAAAAACATCCTTCTCAGCTTCAGATTGGGAATGATTTCCAGAGAGGTATTAGTGCACAGCATATGCTGTGGTTAGGTCACCTAGGCACCCCGCTCTAGCCTGGTGCAAAGTAAAGGTAAGCTTTTGATGAGCTGTTACGCCCCTTCAACTTACCAAATCAATAGCTTAATTTTAGAAATTCCTTTTCTTACTAAAACAAGCTCTAGAGCAGCCTACATCAGGAAGCAAACTTGCTAATTCCACTAACAGTAGTTTCCTTTCTTTTAATCTTTACTGCTTACATTACAAAAAGTTAATCCCTTCCAACGAGTATTTTATATGCTGGCCTTGCTTTTTCAGGTAAAACACATGAACAGTATTTTAGGCCATTATAATCCCTACTGCTTATCGAGGATTAATGACATTCTTCCACCATCCTTCACGTAACTTGAAAGTACTGGGTGTGATGTACGGAGCGTTGACTCAATGGAGATACCCCAGACTGGTCTGTAAAGTGCCATGAAGTTGAAGGCCTGCTTTCCATCCTTTCCAACCAGATTAAAAAAAGAAAAAAATAAAAAGATTATACGTAGAAAATTTTTGAGTTTGGTATTTTTCTTCCCCCTCAATATTCTTGAGGGGAAAAAAAGAGGGGAATGGGAAATTTCTACGATGCTGGAGGACCCAGGATAACTTTAGACCAGAGGAGCACACTTCAGGCTGACACAAGCAGGACTTGGACGCGTTTCCACCAGGCTGAATCACACACCCAAGCATACAGCCCTGGCTCCATCACTCCTGTGTCTGTTGCTATGCTCTAGTCCCGTATTCATCTTCCTGGAAAAGTCTAATGTTAGCAAAAGCTTTTGTTAACTCGCTGATAGCTGTCTGTAAACGCGACTGTAGGTTATTGTGGTTCCCGGCTTCTCTTTGAGTATTTAGAAGCCATTCAGCCAACACCATGCCAGTGAGAACAGCAGTAACTGAGGAATTTTGTTGCCCATTTTGTAGAAATTTAAAAATGAACCAGCAGTATAAACATAAACAGCGTTTAATCTAGCCGTAAAATTATTTCAGCTGTAATACTTCTAACAACCCCCACTGGTATTAAGTGCATATAGCACTATTAACTTCAGCAGATTTGTTACACTGATGATCTGACCCTAAGGCTTTATTAATAATAGAAACAAGATTCTTTTAATTGTGTCATGGATATTTAAGTAAAACTCCCTCTAGATTGTAATCTGCTTAAAACACATGGCAAGCTCTAGCCCACAGTTTTTAACCCAGCTCTGTCATCTGAACTTGCTTTTAGCTCTGTGGCTCTCCATAATGCCATTATAATAGACTACTGGCACAGGATAATTGCTGCACACTGTAAATGCATTTTCAAACAAAAAAAGATGAGGCTTGAGGCAGTTCTTATGGCATTATTTCTCTTATAGCAAGTGACTGATTGTAAATTGGTTATCTGGGAATGATTTCTTCATGCGCGCATGTAGAGATACCTAATGTGAAAGGGGAGCAGCAGATTTTTTTTTTCTATTATTTTTGTCAGCTTGATTACTCATGGCATTCTAATTTTACAACTTGTATCTAGCACTGTCATTGTGTATGGAGGAAGCATAAGCTACATTCTGCCACCCTCACAGCTCAGGCTCGCAAGATAGGCCACCGTACTGCAGCCACCTTTTGACTTGAGTGTCGTTTTAAAAACACTTTGAGGAACTTGGCTGAGGTTTTAGAAGGATAAATAAAAAAGCACCATCTTCAACTGAAAAGACAAATAGATTTTTGGCAGATAGATAGTGTATATTCATTCAGGTATATCTGCCTATAGAAGTGGTTTATATATTTTACTGCTTAGTAATACTGCTATAAATCTATGGCTGAGACTTACATGTTACAAATGGGTACATTTCTAGACAAAATACTTCAAAGATAGTCTCATTCTCTAATCTGCCAAGGTCTTAATTTAAGTAATTATTTGTTTTCTGCATTAACTGACAGCCTTCGTATTTCCAGAAATAGGCTGGTGGATGTAAAAGAAAATAAATTACAGGATTTCTGAACTGCAGTGGTTGAGGGTCTTGCAGAAAAAAAGGCCCTTGGATCTTGTCAAGTATTATGAAACAGTGATTTTCTTTAAGTAACAACTGACACGTGGAAGACTAAGAGATCAGCACATAGGAAATGGCAGTCTGATAGAAATAAGTGTTTGATACAGTTGGTGGGATGCAAAAAAGAAGGAAAAGTCTTTATTGATACCTATTACAAATCTTCACAGCCTTTCTTTAAATCAATTACGTTATTCCAATTGATATAGCTGAGAACATGGCTCTGAATCTCCCAAGATCCTTACTCAGATAAAGGGAAGTGAGAAATGTCTGGGACTGTCATTTTAGATGAACAAACAGCAATCTGCTTATGGCAAGGCAATGTTACAAATGTGTCTAATATATATCCCCAATTTCAACATTTTGCAGTGAGTAATGAAGTTTCACTGTGGAGCCATGTCCGTATATTAAAGGTCACTTAGGCTTTGACAACTCTGTTAATGCAAATTTTCAGTGTCTCAGCTGCTCAGGACTTACATTTATACATTGTTATCCCGGAACTCTTCCCTTTTATAATTGATTCCATACACATGGGGCAAGAATTTCATCACCAGGGTGATCAAAGACTTTTCTTTCAGTTCCCTGTGAAAAGAGTTGGTTATTGTAGGATACTCTGCTACCGTGCTAGCAGTGACTGCATGGGCTAAGCTGAATGCCCGGACTGGCATATTTTGGAGAGAAAAACCACGTGTTTTATGTGGGTCAATGTCACATGAACACTCTAAGAAAGTTATGTAAGTACCAAGGCAGAATATATTTATGGTATATTACTCTGCAGTCTTCCGTCAGTGTTTAACAAGCTTCTCTTCTGTTACTAGTGACATACATCTCTCAAATGCCACATTTATTGCTGGCCTCAGTGGAAGATGCTAAAACAGTGCTCAGACAGCTCCGCTATAGTACTTGCATTCAGATACGTGCCTCTCTCGAACCACTAGCAATTTTCCTCTTTGCAAATAGTTGTGGTAGACATTGTCACAGTCCTTCCCTTATCTATTCCTGTCATGTCAATCACAGTGCTGGCAAGAGGGATTATGTGAGCAGGCACAGATCTGCTCAAAAGGAAGTCTGCTAGCTCAGTTTAAACAGTTAATGAAGACAATTTGAGTTTGCTTTTGCTTCTAAGAGACTATGGAATAGCTCCTTCTACCAGGGGGGCTGAGAGGCTGGTATGTGCCAGGTGCTGGAAAGGCAACACAAAACGGTGCTAATATCTTCAGAGAATGTCGGTGGGTCAGAAAGAAGCGCATGCGTTGCACCCAAGAGAAGGAACCTTGTTTCTGGGAGGGGGTCTGTGGCAGGCTGCACAGATCTGGCAGCAGCACATCACCTCCCCAGCAAAGCCCACTGACTGCTGCTGGACCACTTGTGTCCCAAGAGTGACTGCAGAAGGCTGTGTGCGTTGCAGCATCCCACACTCCTGACCCAAGGACATAACGCCGAACACCCATGCTGCCTGATGCTGGTGAGGAGAAAACAGCAGAAGCTGGGGGCCTCCCAGAATGATGGAACCGTCCCTCTGTGCCCAGAGCTCTGGGGCACCTGGGGGAAGGTGGAGTGGGACAGAGACATGTTGGTGTGACAGACAGCTCACTGCTGTAGACCGTGGACATCACATTTCAAAATACATGTCCCTTCTTGTTCTCAACTGTTGTATATTGGTACTAGGAGCTGTCACAGCTGCTGTGTGCTGCTACCCAGGTAGCTGCATTTCAGCATACACGCATGCATTTCATGCAGTATACAAAGTATCTTGCTTTTTCTTATGCTTTCTTTACATTTCTAAAACTTTTTTTAAGAAAAGTGTGTGCTTTAATCTCAGAAAGGGGCAGTGTTCTTGCCTGAAATATGTTTTGATTTAAACAGAAACACCTGAAATGGTCTCCCCATCTGTATACAGTATTGTTCCACTAAACTGCCAGTCATGCTTAGCTGATTACACTGTCGGTGGTCTCTGGAGTAAAAGAGGCAATGTCTTCCATTTTCTGTTATTTTTATGTCTGTAAACACAGGCAAGTTTTAAAAGATACTTACTCTCTTTACCTAGAGCTATGACTGACATTGGAGATTACATAGGCTCCAACATCGAAATATCCTGGTTACCCAACCTAGATGACTTGATGAAAGGGTATGCACGGAATTTCAGGCCTGGGATTGGAGGTGAGACATTGAGAATTGTCTTTTATTTCTTACAATCCTTCTACCCTCTGATGTTTATCAGAACTTCATTTTCTACATGATTAAAAATTTGTGGTTATCTTATACTTGGATACTGGAAAAAGTAACAGTCAGCAATTTGCCCATTCTGCTGTACAACACAATTAGCAATGCAGTCTTCTCTCTGATACAGTTCTTACACCCCTGATAACTGAGTTGAAGTCATTTTGGATTGTTTTGTGACAGTAATTTCTGGAAAGTGCATTTTACCATGGAAAACGCTTTGACAATTTCATTCTGTATGAAAGAATTAACAGTCTTTGGGCATCTACATATTTAACTTGCTCTGATGTTGTAAATCATGATTCAAACGTTTTTTTCTCAGGTCCTCCTGTTAATGTTGCTCTTGCAATTGAAGTAGCCAGCATCGACCACATCTCAGAGGTGAACATGGTACGTTACGAGTTAAACTCACCAAGTTGTGAACGTAAGTACTGCAATGGCAGAAAGTGTAGGTGGCTAACTAGAGAGGCAATTGTTTAAATTAAAATGGGCTGAGTATACAATACTTCTGTGCACAGGAAACAGCTAGGACATTTCTAAACCAATCCAATGATTTTTGACCACCTCCCGAGGCATCATCATGTTTGTTTAGCATCACTTGTTAATTGGGATTTCTCTTCTCATAGGAATATACCATGACGGTATTTCTGCACCAGAGCTGGCGAGATGAGCGCCTGTCTTACAACCACACCAATGAAACTCTGGGCTTAGACAGCCGGTTTGTGGACAAGCTCTGGCTGCCAGACACTTTCATAGTAAATGCCAAGTCTGCCTGGTTCCATGATGTGACTGTGGAAAACAAACTTATCAGGCTCCAGCCAGATGGGGTCATTTTATATAGCATAAGGTGAGCAAGAGAGGGTGCAAGTGTAATTGGTCGTGTGTTAACTTTTTGAACAGACTTCAAAGTAATCACTCATTTTTCCCACAATAATTTCATAAAATAACTATTAATTCAAAACCAAGTTCTGGTCACCCCTATTGAGAGATCCCTTTGCTTTACAAGTATTACACTGCCAGAAATGTGTCCTCAGCAACACTACCAGATTTTCCACCGAGTAACCACTAATTACTTTTCAAAATGAAAAAGCAGCTTTTCATAACTATTTGGGCACCAGGGAGGGAGATGCTGAGTGCAGAGCAAAGATTCTGTTCTCCACTTTCTCGCTGTTTTCCATGGGAACTATGAGTCTGATCTAGATTTAGCTTCTGCATCTTACGAACAGAGAAAGCAGTATTTCTCTCTTTGGAAGAGTGCTCTTCTTAGAACTTAGTAACTATAAAGTTAATTGCATACTATTCTGAACTCAGGGACAGTGGAAGGGACTGCTCTGTCTGCACGCAGCTAACTGGTGTTCATTTTGCTTGGGACAGGATTACCTCAACGGTGGCCTGTGACATGGACCTTTCCAAGTACCCAATGGATGAGCAAGAATGCATGTTGGATTTGGAGAGCTGTAAGGGCTGAGTACAGTGTTTCATATAACCTAGATGTTGCTTAAAGCCTGCATATATGGTACTTAGCTCGCTGGAGTGATTCTGCTTTAGTCACTGAAATGTAAGGGGTGCTTAGGAGTTACAAATAAAGGGTGCAAGAATGCCTTCATCATCGCATTAGACTGTGGACTTTTCAATGCTGGTTCAGCTCTGTTACAATTCAAAACTGTAGGATTTAATCCAGTGAAGATGAACAGTCTACAGTCCTGCTGATGACAAATGTCTGGAACGTGGTGCTTGATGTAAAACCTAGAGGAACTGTGACAGTCTTTTCGGTAGCATTACTGAGGTTTCCATCAAATCCAGTGAGAAGACGTAAAGAAGCCCACAGGCAATATTTGGTGTGCTATTTTTCCTTTGTGAGAAAATAGGAAAAAGAAAGAATTCTGTTTTTAATGAATGAGATTGTGACTAACTCTTGCGTAGCCATTTAGTTTGCCTAGGCATTCTTGCATGTTACACCCAAATCAATCAGAATACTACAGAGATTGGCTTAAATTCATTTACACTCAAAAAGGTGAGTGAAGAATTAATTTATATTTTGTCCAACCTGTATTTTAGCTATGATCGGCATGTTAACATTAACACTTCTGAATGAAATTCACTGACACAAGCAGGGGCCACCCAATTACTAGCAATGAATTTGGCCTTTTGTGATTTTTATATTAAGAGGAGTCCAGAAGACTGGGAGTCCTCTGAGTCTGGACTCAGAGGTCCTGGGAGTTCCAGAGATTTGTGAACAGCAATTTCTGACCAGAAGCACGAGCCTTTGATGCAAATTTCTCTTCTTTTTTAGCACGGACTTTGTTTGCTAGGCGATTAACCACAATACCATTTTATCCTGTCAAAAATAGCAATCTACAGTTTCACTTATGTAATCACCAAATGCAGAGGCAGCAGACAGTGAAGCAGTGATCAATTCTCTCTCCCAGCAAGTTCTGCAGGGAATTTTGGTGGTGGTTGAATTTTTTAATTGAATTTGAGGATTTTGATTTCAGTGCAACAAAAACGTAGAAATAAAGGCTCTTTAAACCAGTGAATAGGTTTAGTAGCAAGTTGTGCATTAACAAAAAGCACAACTAGCAAATATTGATTTCCTTTGGATTTGCATGTTACATAAATCCACTCTTGCATCTCCCGCCCTTCTCTCATGTCCCTGGTACCCTGCACCTCTTCCTAGCAGTTATTTGCCAGCTGCCACCCATGCCAAACTGCAATAATTATAGGTTGATATACATGATGATTGTCAAACTAGCTTCTGCATCTTAGAATGGACATGGGCCTGTGTTACAATCTTTTCTCTAACTGGATGCACTAATTTGATTTTCTGTTCTCTACACACCATTTCTTACCAAACTTGCAAGAATCTCACAGCTTGTATGCAAAGGAGCTTTTTGAGAGAGTTGGAATATTTCTCATGACACTGAAGCGTACTGTGCCATACCACATAGTGTTAGTCAGTGTGAATCAACTTGGATTATTCTCCCTGTAGGAAAGCTACTCTTGATGGGATCCTGGAAACACTGGTGTTGCCAGAATAGTGAATTATCTAGACTGAATCACAGTATGTTTGCATTGGGACCAATGAAAATCAGTGTAGCAAAGGAACTACAAGACTTCCACAGTGAGCTGCCGAGGTTCTTAATTTCTTCCCCAAGCTTTGTATTTATTCAACTTTCTTTTGGCAGATGGCTATTCTTCAGAGGACATTGTCTACCACTGGTCAGAAAACCAGGATGAAATCCATGGGCTGGATAAGCTGCAGCTTGCTCAATTCACAATCACCAATTACCAGTTCACAACAGAAATGATGAACTTCAAATCTGGTAACAGGATCAGTCTTCGATTCAGGGACAGTAGCGGATCTTTTCCTGCATGGGGAAACCTCCTATACGTATAATAGAAAATCCCTCCTCTTCAGTAACTAATTCAAATAATCTGTCAGGTTCTTGGTATTTCTTTCTAGCTCATACTTGCAAAAATCACTAACCTTTTGCTTTCAGGTAGCCACTGTAGCATATTATGTCCTTTAGCTCTATTTGCTTGATAAAATACCGCTTGGAATAGCCAGACAGCACTTGACAAAAAACACTTGAGGTATAGCTCACATTTTCCTGACCTAATTTGCAACTTCGGATAAAGAAAAATTTCCATTAGCCCTGATGTTATGAGGCTTATGACGTACAGTCAGTTCATTCTAATTCTATCCAGTAGAAGTCAGTGGTGTGTATGCATATCACTGGCTTTATTGCAATGTTTGTAAAAGATTGGAGTCATTTCTTTCCTGCTGATTTTTCATCCTCTTTCATGTATTCAGATCCTCATTTATGCTGCACATCTCCTCTAAGCTCTTTTTTTGAGTTTGAAATTAACTTGGCCTTTTAAAAAATCTAAATTTAGTATCTGGAGGACTTTCTACAGCAGATGATAAGACAGTACACATTTTGAAGCAATACTGTTATTCGAGAAGACTCATGATTTTATTTTCAGATCTGGCATTGATATGACCTGAGACAAATCATTTGACCTATTCTTAGCTAACTGTGCTGATGAGAACCATACTACCTCGTGCAGGATTTATGAGGACTAATTGAAAAAGATTCATAAAAGCTTTTTGTGATCCCTAGCCAAAATAATTTTGTTTAAGAATGTCACTGCATCATTATAGGAAATGTTATTTTAAATACCAGTTTAACTGCAATTTACACAGTCAAAATCTTTCTTTGTTCTTTTTATCAGCAGGTCAGTTTCCCAGGCTCAGTCTCCACTTCCACCTTCGGCGAAATCGAGGAGTTTACATCATTCAGTCTTATGTTCCTTCTATCTTACTAGTGGCCATGTCGTGGGTATCCTTCTGGATCAGTCAGTCAGCTGTGCCTGCCAGAGTGTCATTAGGTAAAACAGATAGTTTGGGGAATTAACAGGGAAGGGTATGCTGAAATTGCAATTATACAATTACGCTTGTTAATATAACTAATTTTCCATGAAGGTGCACTTATGAACACTGTGTTAAAATTTGCAGAAGGGAGTGTCCTTTAAAATATTTCTTTTGTGCTTTGATTTCTGTCATACTATCAGAGCAGCTGCCTCAATAAAGAACACAGACATCTAAAGATGGTTAAAAGCAGTAGTGAGTGTAAGGCAGTTGTATGAAATAATTGATTTGAAGGAACTGGAACTGTGACAAAAGTGTTCCTAGAGCTTGTTAATCCGTTTGTCTGAGTAAGGGTTGCAAGTCCAGATCCAGATGTTTTTGGGAGTTAAATCTTCTGGCTTTGTTTGTCCAGAACTAGAGCAAACCCAAGGATAAGATGTTCAAAGCTGTGTTAGTCATAGAAATCCACGGTCTTTACAAACTCTTTAAATCCCATTTAGAAAATCAGAAACCACACCATTAAGGGTCTCCTACTCTATTCCTCAGTTTCAGATTAATAAATATGCTTATTCAGGTATACTAAAGGAACTTTCTCACACCACACTGCAGGTATAACTACTGTTCTTACTATGACTACGCTGATGGTCAGTGCCCGGTCTTCGCTTCCACGAGCATCGGCCATCAAGGCACTTGATGTTTACTTCTGGATATGCTACGTGTTTGTCTTCGCTGCACTTGTAGAATATGCATTTGCACATTTCAATGCTGACTACATGAAAAAGCAAAAGAACAAGCTCAAGGCAAGAAGGCAGAGTGCAGAGGTCAGTAAGTCAAATACTGTGAAAAGATTTGCAAAAGCAATGGCTCTGCATTACAACCTTTGTCCTCTTTGGAAGATTTCTTGCTTAACACTTCTGTCACGTTAATATAAGAAGCGGCTAAATGCAGCTGTTAATTTTCCCATGCAGCATGGTTAGCATTACACTAAATGCAACATATTCTTACATGATTTGTTGCTGTATTTAAGATAGGAAATGGAGAATAAGAGACAATGAGTAAGAAGAGATGCAAAGTATGTCTTGAGCCAAATTTTTACATCGTATACTTGGAGAATATATTTAGAGCCTTTGATATTTGTCCAGTCCTCAGTGTAAGTTAAGGTAACCAAAGTTACTCCTGTAGGGTTTGTCAATATCTATATGACATTATTATACAAGATGGGGAAGAAAAGCCTTTTATCAAAACATATTATTTTGTAGTTTCTTCTGCTAAGGCTCTTTTAGGTCTTCTACAGCATAATAAAATGCCATCAGCAAAACAGAAAAGTAGGCTTGTAATCTTATTATTACTACTGGTTTTAGGAAGCTGTAGCAGATATGACTGATCGACGTTCATTTTCTGTCCCACTTCCACATTCTCTTGGCTTTGACAAGAGCCTATAAACTGCCTGCTGGCTTTGGCCACACAATGGGACAATTTTCATCTCGAAGCCAGTCAATTATATGCAGTCAGGATAGGGTGCATGCTGTCTCAGTGGTGTCTAGCTTGGACAAAATAACTTTGCCTTATAAATTACTGTTACAGGTTCTCCTCTTTCTTTTGCAGGTAAACGTGAAGAATGCCATTGTTCTGTTTTCCCTTTCCATAGCTGGTGTGCACCAGGAACTGGCCATTTCCAACAGGCACCACCGCATTCCCAGAAGTCTGCCTGGATCATACGGCACAATAGAAATAGAAACTGGAGAGACAAAACTGCGGCAAGAAATGAAACTGGATAGAAAGAGTGGTTTGAAGTCCCTCTTTAAGCCCATTGATGCTGATACCATTGACATATATGCCAGAGCAGTGTTTCCAGCAGCCTTCGCAGCAGTCAATGTTATATACTGGGTTGCCTACACGATGTAAAAAAACTATATGAAGAGCTACAAATTGATCAATACCTACACACTGAAAAGTCCTTGCTGAAACTGTATTGTTCCATCTCTTCTCAAAATATTTTCTGATGAGCTTGAGACACTTCTCGTCAAGAAACTCCTCCAATTCCTACTAAAAGCAGCAAGAGGAACAATTTGTTACCAATCTGATTTGATACATGAATAACTGTACTCTGCCAAACAGTCCCAGCTCCTTTTGTTTCCTCACTTGCCATGAGACAGTTTTTAATGTGTATATATTTGCAGCAAATGTTTAAATCTTAAATTACCATGGTTTTCCTCCACCTGAAGAGTTGATAAGTAATGAAGGTTTAGCTTTTCACACTCAGAGCATTTCCTTTTTCTTAATGGAACAGCTAATTCCTCACTTCCACACAAGTGATTTTCTGCATCTTGCTTTCTGGGAGATGGTCCAGGTTTAACACTAGTGGTAAAGTTGGAGATTTTAATCATAAAAATCTCATGATCAAAGTAAAAAGGGAATAGAGGTGAGTGGAGGATTCTTCTTGAATTATTATTTGTCTTGGATACAAGTACTGAAAACGTTTAAATGCTCTTAGTCACAGCATGAAATAAAATATACTATATGGAATTCTACAGAATTGTTGATAATGATTGCATTGTGTTTCAGATCTAAGCTAATGAAAGTTTAAACACTTAAGCAAAGTAACGTTTACTACCTTAATATGCCCCAAAATAGACAAAAGTGGTTTAGAAACACAGGCTATGTTGGATTGCGAAAAATTTCAAAGGTGCTTGGTAACGAAAGAACTTAGACTCTGATTTTGGGAATGACTTCAGAATTTGCTTTGTTAGTTTCCAGGGACAGTCTGCCGTATGTGCCTCTGAAAATCTCATTTTTGCATCTGGCCCTAAGTAGCTGAGTAAACTTCAAAAACATTCTTAAATGGCTTCAAGTTACTCAGTCACTTTGAATATTTTTGCCATTTTAATTCAGCGGCTGACCTAATATATACTATGTTAGGCCTCTTCATGTTATTTGACAGTGAAATTTATGGGTACTCATACACGCTCCTTAATGCAAGACTAGATCAAGTCACCCAACTCATGCAAAGTAACCCTTTGTTCTGTAAATAATTCCAGTGATCTCAGCAAATGAACACACTATACATAACAAATACAAGCTCCATAATCAACCTCTAAAAAAACCCACAGTAAGTATACTGGGATAGGAATTAAAACAACCAAAATATTTTCAGTACAGGAAACCAATATAAGAGACTTCATAAGGAAAATGTATTTTTGAGGATTTTGGTGCTTTGAAAAGATTGTTTCAAATGTAGGGATTGACACAACAGAACACATGAAACCAGAGAGGGAGGGTAGGAGGGAGAGACAAAGGCAGCGGCTGAAAGAAGGGAGCATGGGGAGGTGCAAGATTAAACAAGACAAAAGATGTAGATATGAGAAGAGCTGTGCTAGGCTTTGAAGATGGGTATGTTGAATGCAGTGGCTGCTGAGCAGTAGTTGCAATTGCACTGAGGAGGAAACAAGTGTTGATCACAGTGCAGTATGTTCATTCCTCCTGCCTTATATGTATTTGTGACATGCGGTCTGATTTCACATGACCAGAACTGAAAGAGCATTTTAACACAGATTTATAACTTAAAATGAGATTTCTTCAAAGAGAATGCTCTGAAAAAAATTAATGATCCTGAACTGCGCTGTAATAGAAAATATGCTCCTGTCATAAGTCAGGCTTAGGTTCACCATTAGGATCGTTAGTTTCTGCTATAATGGAAAAACTTTCTGCCAACTGTGTGCTGGAAGGCACAACCTGACATCAAGCTATCATTCTTCCACAAAGTTCTTACCAGTCTAGCCCTGGTCTGAGACGCTGGATTCTGCTCCAAGCTCTTGCCACTGACTTGTCGGGAACCTTACTTAAGTCACTTCACTGCATCATCTGCAGAACTGATACAGAACCATACTGATTTCTTTCCTAAATCTGTGAGTTTTACAGAAGAAAAAAAAACTTTCAGGAGACACAGAAACTCATCCCAACAGTACTGGTGTGGTGCTATTTACCATAGTCACTGAGTCTCACATACTGAGTTAAGGCGAGGTATCACCCAATTTTCATCTTACCCACAAAGCCTTAATGAATCAAGGTAATCAGGGTTCTCTCCTTCCCTCAGCTTAACATCCTTCTATTTTATTTTTTTCTGTTCCAGATGTTGAAATGTTAAATTACAGAAACGCACCATTTTGTTTTCTAAGTTCATTTTTGGTCAAGATCACTTTCTTCCAAAGGAAGTTCAACAGCTGGAGCTGCAACCTCTTCTGTTCTCTTCTCAGTCATTCTTACTGGTTTACGATTAAGCAGAGAGTGGGATGCAAGCAGCAGAAGCGTGACTTTATAATGGCTTCTCCTTACTAAGCTGTTGCTTTTTCCATGATCCTGGGTCAAGTCCTTGATTTATCTTGCCTCCCCTTTCTACATCTCCTTTCCACTGGAACTGAGCTGTTTCAATTTACACCTGACCCATTTGTTTGGTCTCCGAAGCAGAGGAAGCTTAACTGTGCACTTTCATAGGCAAGGCAATGTGGTAGGCACGTCTGAAACATTCTGCGCAGCACTTTGAACCATATCACAACAGCTTTAGAAAGGTCGTAGTGCTTTACTCTTCTATTATACTTGCATAAGTCAGAAATAATCATTTTTTAATACCAGTAGATAACTACTGCTGTGAATGCAGAGTCTGACCTTTTGGTATCCTGCTGGTTTGTCTAGCTATTAGCTTAATTCATTGCCTTTTGGGGTCAGGAGCTACTGCTACAAGTGAAATTGTTGACTAAATCCAGCAGAGGAAATACTTGTAGCAAGTTCCTGAGGAGTATAAATCATAAGAAAGTAATCCATGATTTTGGGATTAAAGTTATTGAAGAACAGAGAGAAAAGCAGTGACCCGGTCCCTGTAGTGTACAATGGCTTGTTATTTAGAGTTATTAGTGAGAAGGCGGCTGCATATATTTTAAAGGCAATGTCTAATCTAATTACTTCAGCAGTAAGAGTTTGTAATTGTGCACCTGACATCACTCCTTACCCTGAAGCCAAGTGAGTTAATCACACGGGGTTATTGGACAAAATTAGTTGCTTCTCCATCTGGGAGACAGTCACAGGATGCATGCCCTGCTGACTTCTTCAAAAGATATATTCAAAGAATTTTTCTGCAGTTTGATTGCAGATCTTCAAGGTGCACAGCTCAGTTGTGACTGATCAAAGTAAAAGGTGGCAGCAATCCTTCCCTCAAAGAAAACACCACCAGCAGCAACAACAAAACCACCCCAAAACCAAAGCTAGAATGCTAGGCTGTCACCTAAAATATATATATATATCTCAGAATATTTCAGGAAGCCAGAATGTGCGCATACATATGGCAGTTGTGTCCATTCCAGGAAGGAGGTGACTCAGAGAGGAGAACAGGTGTTTCAGCTCCCGTTACTGCACTTACATGAGTAGCACAAGACAAAACACCTCCATTGTGAAGAGTGGCATTTTTTAAAACGTGTTTCCAACCCCAGAGATATAAAAGTCAGATGCCATACGAACTCTACTAAGGAGGAACTTCAGTATAGGAGTATTCTGTAATGATTGGAGATCTGCACAAACCTGAAGCTTCTGTACTTTTGGAAGTGTTTTACCTTTTTTGCTTTTATTTAGAAACCATAATGCAGTGTAACATCCATAGACAATACCCTAATCAATTCTAACTTCATGGTACACTTAAATCTGATATCAGCTGAAGGCTATCCAAGCTTTGAATAGGTTGCACTAATGCCAAGAAGGAAAAAAAAATACATAGAAGGAATTGTTTCTGTGCTGTACCTGAGAGTATTTGTGTTCCTTTCAGCACACTAGAGTACTGCTCTATGGACTGGTGTGTCTGTGACAAAGAGAGTGGGGTATGTATTAATGTGATCATTCTAAATGTGAAGTGTTAATAAAGTGTAGATTATAAGGAAATTGTAGCTTCTATAAGGAGACAAAATAGATGTTCCAACTATTGAACCGAAAGATAAAAGACATTATAAGGAAAATCAAAATAACCTCAGAGATTTCATCCCATAATGAAGCTTTGCCTTTTCAGCGCCCAAGGGTTCATAAAACTCTAATTTGGCCTTGACAACAGAAAGGAAAGTACCATTCTGTATTCATGAGTGCTTTCTGGGGGGCACTTACGCAGACTACTGTATTTATGTTACAAAAAATAGCTGTTACTGCCTCAAGAGGTTGAAAAGAATCAGAAAGCACAAGATGAAGAAGACATTGCTTGATTTGTTGGAAAGCAATGCTTGCAGTGACAGCACCATTGAAAGGTCAATATACAGATATGTCTGTCCTGTTTCTGGGCAAAAAGGCAAGCATTTATCCAAGTTAAAGCTCTCACATCAGTTCTCAGGTTTGCTAATCCAACAGATAATGTAGCGAAACCAATTTAACTCAATGAGGCTTCTACTGTCGGTACAACCAAACACTTAATACGATTGCTGATTTTAAATACTCAGTCATTAACCTACGAAAGCACTTCCCATTAGGAGGAAAACAGCACCCCCTGCATATTTCTCTGTGCAGCAGAATAGATAACAAAAGCTTATTTCCTTTTTTAAAAAATCTGAAGGAACTCCCCTCATGCCCTCTTTATTACAGTGGCTCAAAACACTTGCCATGGTTGAAAGCTTGTTTGATGTAATAATAATAATAATTCCGTGTCCAATATATGTTACAAACATATATAGCTAATTCCTCTTGATGAAGACTGAATAAAAATTTGGCAGTGAATATATCTCTGTGGATGGATTTGGTAGCTGAAATGCATGACACTATCTTTCTGCCTTTATAGCTAGTCTCTTGAAATGAATTTGAAGACCTAAGCTCATTGTTACATAATGCATTAGGGATCTGTTCTCTCCTTACACCAGCTTTACATTGTGGCTCTTCCTTCTACTAACTCATGCACAGCAAAAACAAATCTGAGAAGACAGTCAAGCCCAGTCTGTCAGAAAATGTAGCACCAACAGAACTAATCAGCTGTTAACAGAGTTCACTGCTCAGCAAAACGCTGGTCCAAAGCAAGCCATCCAAATAGCCCTGATTGCTGAGCTATCTCAGAACTCTTTTGATCATTCTACATCTAGGACCAACCAATGCGTGGGACTGACTAGTATTATTATCCAAATATTATTACATAAAAGAGATTCAACCCTGCAGTAATTTCATAAATTGACCAGCACATTCCCACACAAACACATGTTCTCTTCCCATTTCTTTCTCTTGCACTGCACACTGGGTAACTACATATATGCAATAAAGACAAAAAGGCAGCTTACAGCATTCATCAAAAAATCTCCACGCTCCTAAACAAATTCTTCTGAAGAGCATAATTTTGGGCCAAACACCTTTAACACAGTCACTGGGTAATGTAAGTTGCTAACAAATGCAGGCTTGCATTAGTTCCTTACTGGATAAGTAATTGGAAAAAAAAAGAACACCGGGAATTACCTTTGCTAGCACAAATATCACAAAGCCCCAAATATTCATGCATTGGGTTACCAGATGGGGGTGAAGAGGATGTTTTTCTTTAAACTATATAAAAAAAAGTGACCAGCTTTAAGGGGGAGACGCGTGGGAGGGGCATGGATGCAGCAAGCCAACATATAGGCCATTGGGCTATCCCAGTATTAGAACTACCACAGTCTTTTAAGATTAAATAAAGATTGAGTGATGAAATACAAAGTAATCTGTAAAACATCTGGCACCAAACTCCATCCAGGCTGCTCTTCCTTTATTGTTACATTTCTTTTAGAGTGCGCCAAACACAAAAGATCTATTTCTGTACCTCTTAAACTTATGACATTTTTATAGGCATCTATTCATGATTATCCTACCCTCATCTTTCCAGGGTGTGTGCACAACTAGGATATATACATAGAAGAGATTCTACATGTAAAAGTGAGGAGGATTCTACATATTGTTTATAAACTATAGTGCATGTAGTATTTTAAAACTGAACCTATACTTTATAAAGAAGAAACATTTAATATATTGGTCATGAGTATTTCCAGACTGCCTCCAATGGTGTTTCTGTTAATGCTTAGTGAAGGATTCATCGGGCACTTTCAGGATTTGGAATATTTTGAACTAAGAATGCTTGTGTTTCATTCAAACTCAATGCTAGCTGAGAATAACGAGAATTCAGAAAAGCGTAATTAAGTCCGGTCCAGGGGAAGCAATAAAATTAGGACACTCAAGAAACAAAGGTGAATACTTGATCCCCAGGGTTGTCTTTTTTTGTTTAAATTTTTCACCATTTTTTTCCATCCTCTGAAATGACTGTTACATGTCTTCAGTTGCAGAAACATCTGTTTCCTTTCTTCTCCATTTTCTTTCACTGTTACCTTTCAGAGGGAGAATCATTGCTTTCTAAAGGATTAGGATCAGGTTATGCAGCAAGAAGAAAGGAGTCTCTATGGTTTCCAGCGTATTGTCTGCTGATGTACATACACAAAAGGAAAATGGGCAAAAAAATGTGTTTTCACAGGACAGGTTGCTTAAATATCCTGGAAAAATAAACACAGAAGCACAGAGGCTTGGTTTTGTGTTTTTAAATGTGCGTAGCTTGGGCTACCCATAGAATTCTCCTTCATCCTCCAGGCTAATGTGGTGCCAACAAAAGTAAATTAGCTTCTGGGTGCTTCTATCTTCCATAAAAAACACAAATAAAGAATGTGTTGTCTTAAAATAGTCTTGAAACATTATTCATTTTCTCTATTTTAACACAGGCTAGAAAACCACTAATATGCAATCCAGCAAGGAAATCAGTGAAGAACTACCATGGTGATTTCTGATGGTGTTGTAGGATATATGCTTTACTCCAGAGTATGTTAAAATGTATTAATGATTTGCCTTATATTTTTTTAATCCAAACTTGGAGGCATTTGGCCCATACTTGCTCCCACTGGATTCAGTGATTTCAGTGCCATTATTTCAATACAAAAAATAGCTTTTCTCTTTCCTGGGAAAAAGAGAGTAAGTAGGCTGAAGAGAAATCTTCATGTCTGCATATGCTGCTGGTTTGATTTGTCAGAGAAGAAATTCTGTGGAGTTGCATTTTCATTCTAGAGTGACACAGAACTGGTTACGCACATTTCACGTGTGTTTGAAGATAATAGCTTTCTCTTTCCTTTTATCTGTTGTTTTGTTCATAGTCTGAAATCATCAGTTCTAATCCCTATAAATCTTTAAAACCTTGGAAAGCTGACAGGTCCTAAAATATCTGAAGATCTTAAGTCACTCGTTCAAGTAAAAATGGGACAACCGTCTTCTCCTTTTATTACGGTAAAAGTAGTATTAATTGGCCTATTTTTTTTTTCAATAACTGCCTTTAAGAACTATTTATCATAATTATGTCTACATTCTTATGTCTACATTCAAATATTTACGGGAGAGAAAAGGAGAGGGATTTTTTTTGTCAACTGTGTCAGCAATATACAAGTACTTGTGGATGGAACAATTAAAACAAAAAACAAACAAACAAAAAACAACACAAACTAATTTCAGCAAAGCTAACGTAGAAAAACCCACAAGTCCTGCCACCCAGTCATCGAGTTTAAAACCCTACAACTCTGGGTCTTTGCCTAAATTTATAAGAACTGTACATCACCTATTCTATGAGGAGTCCACATAGAGCAATGATTCTTTCAGGACGTTTAATAGTCAGAACGTTCCCAATAGTTTTAGTCATTTAAGCACTGGAGGACCTAGCTGAGTCACTTGCTAATTAATTGCACAACTTTATGTGTTCACTTAACTACCAGAATTAACTCAGATAGCTTCTTCTCCTTGTTTCTTATACCCAGTAGAAATGGCAGATGTAATCCAACAGAGCACTAATAGCCCCCAGACTACACAGACAGTGTGTTCAGCTCTCCTGAATTCATCACCTGTGAAATAAAACGAACCATAACAAATATGTAGCCTTTGATCTTTGTTTCTAAATGGATATATTTCTTTCAAAAGCAGCTTTCTGTAAACCAGAGATAATGCTCTGGAGATGAGGCAGATCAACTGGCAGTGATAGGAAACCAAGAGCCTCCTAACACAGGATTATCAATTCACGTTATGCTTCCAGTTAAATAGCGCCTTTGCCTCCCACTCACAAAGCATCCAGCAGACCTGGAGTGTTTCTCTCAGAAACCTGCAATTCTCCTTTAATATTCAACTCAGGAGTCCCCACTGGCTTCAAGAGCTGAGCTTTTTCCCCTTTACAATCTGGGATACATGATGGTAACAGTTATCAAACAGACTTTCTAAATTTATGTATAATTAAGACTTAAAAGTGAATAAAAATCATTTCAGCGTGAAAATCTCCTTACCTGTATTGACAAAAAGAACTGTTCATAAGAATAACCCACTGTATTCCTTCACTAGCCCAGCTGCATGAGCCTTCAGCTACTTAACTATGAAATGTGGCTTACTGTGTGCATTCTACTAAGAAAAAACATTCTTTTAATGACTATAAATTGGCCAAACTCTCTTTTATGTAGGCAAAGCACCCAACACCTTTAAATCTCTCTCCTTTTGGTTGTAGCCTGGATTCACGGACTTTTTTTTTTTTGGATCTGTACTTAAGTTCACAATTCGAACTTATACAAGAGGAAGCACACAATACGAATGAGTAAGCATTAGGATGCTCCCTTTTTTCCTTTCTTTCTGCAGCAGCTGTAGCTGGCAGAATAACGAGAGGTTAATGCAAAGCATGAGCATTCAAACAGGTCTGTACATCCAAATGTGAAAAAGAACTGCTGAGATTATTTGCAAAGGAAGGTCAGAGCTATCTGTAAGAGTAGAATTGCATTTTCATTACCAAATGCATCTATCAGTAGTGGAAATAATATCACAGGAGCTAAAAAACTTTCAATATATGCAATAAATTTCAGATGCAACAGCAACCTTCCAAAACCATATTACTTCTTCCAAAATCATGTTACTTACAGATTTTAGACAGGATGAATGGAGAAGATGAGAGAAAACTAATGTTTGTCTCTTGGTTATGCTGAGTCCAGCTTGATGAGAAAATAGATCCCTGTGAACTAAAAACAATTAAAAAAAGCACATTGTTAATTTTTCCTCCTGGTTTTGTAGCTATTTGTGACAGAATACTAGTAACATGCGAGAGATTAATTTATTTTTACAGCATTCACTAAACTAGTTAACTATTAAACCCAGAAATATTCTGATTTCCTGGTTGTAGTGTATATAAATGTTATTTGACAATTAGTTGTTTTGGAGTGGTGCATGTAGAGAAAATGCTCTGAGAGATTTTAGAATATTATTCCTTTTACAGAAAAGGTTAAAAGGCATTACTTTCTTGATGTGAACCCTGGAATAAACTATTTTAATTTTATTCTGTGAATTCAGCGAGGTGTATACATGCTTCATTTTGTAAGTATATGAGTAGATCTATTAAAATAAAGGGAATTACACATAAATATATATATATACATCTGCATATATAGTTATGCATATATATACACAGAGATATGCAGGACAAAGCATTCTCTGAATAACGGCCCAAGACAGAAAGGAACATATATATCCCTGCTGCACAACTTTCCTATGCAACTGCAGCTTGTTTCTTTCAAGACACTGAGGAAAAAAGAATGCTGGAATGCTATAAGGAGATTTTCTACATTCTTGTTAGAGGCACTAAAACTGCAGTATCACCTAGCCTAAGAGTTTCCAAAGCCATTAAACAGCAAGTGTTTCTTAAAACTTAAAAAAAGGAAAATACAGATAGAAAAACCTTGTAGTGGAGCGAGATTTATAGGCATTAATACAAATATCTATGCCTGAAGCAGTGCTTTAGAGTAATGCTATAATTAACTTCAAATAATTTGCATTCACTTCAAGCTAACTTTTAAAAGAACAGTTCTCAAGAGCCTATAGCATTAAAATAAAGATCTACCACTTATAAGCACTGTGTATTCAGCTGTGTGTTTCCCAGACAACAGACAAGTTGCCTGGGCATATCTTGCCATCTGCTGGAAATATCCAGACATACAGGCTTAAACACAGGCTTCAAATTTACTGTCAGATATACTGGCACAATGAAATAATCAATATAAAATAAAATAAATATGAAATAATATAAAATAAAATAAAATGAAATTACCTGTAAGACCCTTAAAACAGCCGTGTTAATAAGGATATCAACAGGTGTTCAATTTTGGGTGTAGTGGACAGCAACATTAAGACTTTTTATTAAGCTGAGGATGATTCAGTAGAAGATAAAAATGCAATGATCTGCCACCTGAAAAAGCAAACAAGTAAGCTCGGGAGTACATTCAGGATTTACAGTTCTGGTCCAACAGAAGATGACAGCGTTTTAAAAGCAATATGCCTGAACCAATGATCATACAATATGCTGCATTTTCAAACCAGTTACAACCTTGTTAGCTAATGCACAGAGGAAAGCTGACATCCTCTCCAAAAAATGCCATCTGCCCAGAAGTGGAAAGCAATCTACTAAATAACTGAAGTGTTTAAACAGTCTTGCAACTTTTAAAATTATCGTTAGTACTAGGTGATCAGCACACAATCTCTGCAAGATGTAAAAAATATATGGTTAAAACTTTCCTTAAGCACTGAAAATGCACCTAGTATTTTAACCTGAGTAAGCTGTGCTAGAGAAAAGCAAAAAACAAACAAACAAAAACAATAAAACACACAAAGTGCCAAAATCGCAGCTCTGAAGAACTCTGCTACCTTTTATCTCCCAGTCCAACAAGCTGAAGTCATCAAACTGACATGACAAGGTGATCAAAGTCTAGCTTGCTCTGAAATTATCTTTGTAGATATATCTTACATATCAGTTTCCATTTAAAGCAGAGGAAACCTGAAATAAAAAAGAAAAAGAAAGACATTATATTGACAGTTTCCACTGAGTTAAAATTAACACCGGATACACTATTCATTCAGGTTAAAAATTGATAAATGAAGACATCTGGTGCATTTCCTTGGTGTCACAGAATACATCTAGGCTGATGGGAATAAGTTTTGCTACTCTACAGCTACTTAAAATCGTAAAATAACACTGAACTATGCATATTTTGGAAGATTGTAGAAATGGCAAAAGAAAGCAGCATTCATATGAACACACACATAAATCCCACGTAAATCTTGTGAAAGATTTCCAAAGGGAACTTGATGTAGGTGAGCACAAGGTAATGGCAGGGGACTAAGGATGTGTTTTGTTGTTTTGTATTTTCAAAATACAGCTTACAACTGCACAACTGAAGGTGGTCAAAAAGTCCAACACTGGTTACACAAATTCAGACACCTCGGTTTCTCTTATTTGGGAAGTTTGGTGTGTTACCGTTGCCCAGTAACAGGTATAAATAGACCAGCAAAGGCCCCAGGGCAAACTTTTTCCTTAAATAATTGCTCTGAAGATTGTTTTTAGGCACATAGCGATTGTTTGGTCGGCACAAGCTGCATTCCCAGGAGGGAACTCTGCAGGTTCAGCTCCCCCATGCCTTCACCTTAAGAAGCCCGATCTCCTGCTGTATGTGAGGGACGGCTGGGCTTCGGGCACCAATGAGGTATATTTGAAATAATAATAATAATAATAATAATAACTTCATAAAACTGAGCTAGAAAGGACATTAACCATTTCAGAGACTTCAGTTCCCGGAGCCCCAGCCCGCTGCGGCCGCCCCCGGGCGGGCCTTCCCCGCGGCCGCCCCTCTCCTCAGCGCCGCCCCGGGCCGGCCCAGTCTCCCGCAGGCCCGGCGGGGAACGAAGCCCCCGGGAGGGCTCCACAGGGGTCGGGCGGGCCCCAGGGGTGTCGGGCCGGCCCCGTGAGGGGAGGCGGGAGGAGCGCTGAGGAGCTCTGAGAAGCGGAGCGCAGTGACGTTCCAGCACCCGCTCACCGCCCGCCCGCCACTCCTGTCACCCCGCCCGCCACTCCTGTCACCTCGCCCGCCACCCGCGCGGGAGGGGTGCGCTTGCCGCTGGCTCCTCTGATTGGCTGCAGGTGTTCGCCTACCGCTTCCTTTCTAGCCTTCGATTGGCCGGGAAGCTCCTGCTCCGCCAGGTAACGGCTCTCGGCCCGCGATTGGCCGCAGGTAGACGGTATGCTTTCGGGGATTGGCTCCAGGTGAGTTGGGGCTTGCTATTGGCTGGCAGGTGGAGCGGGAGGTTTCTTATTGGCTGCGGGCGCCGGCCCTCCTAGGCCGCCATGTTCGGCGCGGGGGCGCCGTTGCCAGCAGAGGCGGCGGGGCGGGGCCGTGGCTGAGGGGGACCCGATCCTGACGGGGGGCCCGATCCTGAGGGGACCGCGGGCGGGCGGGCGGTGCGAGCTCGGCCCGAACTTCTGACGGGACTTGGAGCAACTTCGGCCCGGGGGAGCCCCCGGGGCTCGTGGGGGGTGCCCGGGACGGACAGACCGACAGACGGACGGACAGACTGACGGACCCCCAGCGGCGCAGGCAGGGGCAGAGCTGAGGGGGGCACTCGGGGGTTTTATGGGAGCGATTCGTGCCAGGCGCGAGTTGTCGGGTGCTTGGGTTGAAAAGATCCTTTAGAAAAAAGTTTAAAACGCTTAGAATCTTTCTTTAAAAACTAAAGCGCGCGTCGTGTTGTTAACTCTTCTCGTTGAACTCACCTGGGAGTCGGGAGTCCTGTGGGGTTTTCTGTGGGTTTCCTGCCTTTGTACCCAAAGCCGCCGGGGTTTGTAAAGTTTGGCACGCTGCTCCGGTTTAGTGGGATGTGTGCGTGCTTATCGGTGTCCTGCTTTTCTCTGCAGCTGGGCTGGAAATCACCTAGGGGGGGACTTCGTGTTGTAGCTCTTCGGAATTAGAATTACACAGCTCGAACGAACTTCTGTGTGCTTCTAACTTCGCCTCGGCTCGGTGCAGACCATGCCTAGCAAAATGGGCTCCAAAATTGATTTGAACAAAGACTTCATCAGAGTGAAAACACACTACAGTGGGTAAGTCTGCCTGTTCTCCCCTCTCTGTTGTGTCCTGCCGAATTTTGACTCACATGGAAGACAAGTCCATAGTTTGATCTCGTGGTAAAGTAACCAGGGTGTTGATGCATTTGTAATTAATGTCAGATAGGTAAAACGAAGTACTAAAAATCATTCGGGCTCCTGCAACATACTGACTTTAGGAAAGAGTTGATAGTTTATTCTTGGGTCTCAAAAGGGGAAAAATATGCAAGAATGGCATGCAGTTATTGTGGGTTGATGGGTTATTGATTTCTGCTTCATTACAATGTTTGTGGCCACAGATGTATCCATCTCTTGCATCCAGATGCAGTTATTATCCTTATTGTGGAGTAATTGTCTCTGATTGAATGTAATACATGTTACATAACAACCTCTACATTTACAGGTTGCCACTGAAGTCAGGTGGAGACTGCAGTAGTTTCTTGGGACAAAATGTAGAATGTTTAATACCAGATTCCTCTTCCAGTGGGGTTTTCTAGATGCTCTTTTAATTTAGAACAGTTCCTGTCTTAGAAAATGAGAGGAGTTTTTTTGTGGGTAAATATGTAAGCCTTCAAACAGTAAGTGGGTGCTATTGGTTTTGTTTCTTTCCTTTTTTAGAAACTTTAAAAAGAAGGGTTATTGGAATTATGTAGGTAAATGAGAAATTAAAGAAATTTGATTAGATCTCATGTTCTGAGTAAATTCAGATGAACCTACCCAAGCTGCTTGAAGGTTCAGTTATAAAAAGTGATTAAAAAATCTAAATTAAAAATCCAAAGATCAAAAAAACTTTGCGTTCCTGCTATGAATAAATACCCAAAGTAAGCAGTTAGTCTCTATGTGTAACTTGTGAACTCTGTTAGGCTTCCCTTTATTTTTTAATTACTGTTTTCCCCTCCCTTGCAGTGTTTAGACTAATGCTACATGAAGGGCAGTGAGATGTTAACACATCTGCTTCCGTTATCTTCACAATGCTTATTTTGGCAGCTCTGATTTAAGGCAATAAATTAAGTCCTGGTTCTTATGACTTCAGTCAGTTGCTGGCAGACTCAGGAAGCCTTTTCTTATTATTTCACCATTAAATATGTCTGAAAGACAAAATATTATCTAATTAATTTGCTGCCACTCTGAGGACTTTAAGTTGGTGTTGCTTTGATGTCTGACTAACTCTAAAGCCGAAGTTTAAGTCATTTGAGGAGTTAAATATTTGACCTGAGAAAATCATTAGGCTTGATTTGAAGTATTTATATTCAAATTACTGGCACATGATAGCAGTAGCCTAAGTTATCTTTTCTGATGCTTTCCTGTTAAACAAATGTTGATACTGTGGTATAGAAAAAAATGTTTATTTTTTATTTAAATGTAATTTTTAATTAAATGTAATTATGAAATTAAGTCCACCAAATTTCATTGAAAAGGAAGTGCTTTCTTGATTGAACAAAGTAATTTACCAGGTCAATGCCAAGTAATGTGGGGTCCTGGGGTTAGAATTTTAGAGCAATTTTCAGTATAGATTTTGGCCTCTTCTGTGTCAAGCCAAAAGCGGAACAATGTACACATGCAAGTAACTTGGTAAATACTTGTTCTGTCATGAAGCAGTATGGAAAAGCATAATGCATTTATTATTATTTCTGCTGCCTTCAATTTCTGGCAGTGCTACTGACACAAGTTCTTTCCTTATGTCTACTCAGTTGATTTTTGTCTTTGTTATGCTACTTGTAAACTAAAAGTCCAACAGTCTGCTGATTTACAAATCATTTATGTGCAGGTTGATTTTTCACATCATTTTTTAGTAAAAATGTAGCTAAGCTTTTAGTGATGAGAACTCATGTCAATACTTGTCTTAATGAAATACAGAAATTTGCAGTTTCCTTTAAAAAGTGATGTGTTGCTGAGATGCATGGATATGAGTTGCCTTAGCTCTACAAGGGAAGGCACTGTAAACATAAATAGAACTTAGCATAAACAATTTGAGATAGTTTGCTGGTGGCAAATAGTGGTTATATAAAGAGAAAGGTGTTAAAGTTTTGTCTGCTCAAAAATGGAGGAGGTGATAACACTGGTCTCATTGCAATTTGTGTGTAATAATTACAAGGTTTATTAGGATAAACTACTGTAATAGTGTACCTCCTACAAGTGCTATAGTCAGTGATTTCCTTTTTATTTATTCTGTCTTGGTGTGTCATTGTAGTAATCTCCCTCTGGTGTTTGCTTGTTTAATGCTATTCTTGAGGCAGAGTGACTCTGTCAACCTAGAAGACAAAGGTTCCATAACTACTGAATGTTGACTTTAAACTATTGATCAAGTGTCTGTGACTCAGGAAGTGCTCACTATTTTTGGCATTACACACAGTAAAACTGGGTGTCTCATATCTCCATTCAAATACTGCACATCTTCAAACAAATTGGATAAACTGCAGGAAGTCATTGATGCTGGACAACTTCAGGTAGGGACAAGTTTATTCTGGTAGCTGCCAAAAGAATTTAAAATAGGAGTTAATGGTGCATTTGAAAGAGTAAAATAGAAGTTGTTAGTAATTGACAGGATGTAGTAAGTTAGAAATCCAGCTTAAAAATCTAAGCATGAGGAAGTTGTATAAAAAAAAAAACCATGCATGTTGAGTCTATCTCTGTGGAGTCCTAGGATTGCAGGTATTCATGTTTCTGGGTGTGGCACTTCATACCACAGCATAGTATAAATAACTCTATAAATAGATGGCAAAGGAAAGTAAGCTTGTGTATTTCTCACTGCGTTTTTTCAGTTACTCAGTTTGTCTGGGTTGTTTGTATTTACTTGAAATCACTTCATTTAATACAGCAGTAGTGCAATGTCTTGTGTACATTACCTTGGTTCTAGATGGTAGTGCAGCCTAGCGATGTGAGGAATTTTCTTAATATAACAGCCTGTACATACAAGTTGCTGGTCATTAGTTCTTCATATTACTTTGCAGTACCCAGTTTCAGCTACCTGACAACAAAGGCATCTTGTGAATTTTTTTTAAAGAATTAAAAAATGAATGATTTTTGTTCATCTGTGCTGTTTGTCTAATGTGACTACACAGGCACACTTGTGACTGAACACTCTCAAGAAAACACAGATATCATCAAAACAATCATTTGAATAAATCTCAATGGTAATTCGTATCAGCTATAGATACTTAGCATATTTTAGCTGTTATTTAGTACAATCTGGGGTTTATTAGTTTAGATGTAGAATGACTGCTATCTGTTAGCACAACTTTAACAATTTGAGGCTGATTAATATATTGTCAGCTTCAGTTGGAGTTTGTAATGTGTACGGTGGTGTGGGGTCTTGCTGCATAGCTTCACTTATTTTTAAAAGATTTTGCAGTAACTGCAATTTTATTTCTGAATGGAAAGAGTGCAAAGATCATTTTTAATTCTTTTGAAATCTTCTGTGTATTACTACACTTTAGACATGGATAGTTATGGTATAAGGGAACTGAACTTGCTGAAGTCAGCGTGCATTAAAGATGGAACATTAAGTATGCGGCTTTTTCTTACAAAAGCTTATGGTTTCATCTCATGCAGGGACATCCTGATAACAAACCTGGATGCATCAATCAGCTACGATGAACTTTGTGATGAAGTGCATGAGATGTGTAATTTACAACAGGAGCAGCCAATCACCCTGAAGTGGATTGATGATGAAGGTATTGTACTGAAATCTTTAATAATTCTCATTTTTTGAATGTTATGGTACATAGAGGCATTGAAACAACTTAAAAGCCATTCGTGTTGTGGGGTCACTTAATTTATAAATGCCACAGGACATAACCCTGTCTTACAAAGCAGGAATCTTGGATAAAAGTCTCAAAACATCAGGGTTGTACTCTATTTGAATTCAACTCTACAAAGTGAAGGCTCTGTAGAACTTCAGCATTTTACTAGTACATACTGAATACGTGCTGAATGCAAAGTATCTGTTAATTTGGAATTTTGTGGGCTTAAACCCCTCAATAGCCTCAGTTCAGCAAGCTGACTTTTTAATGTCTTTAGCTGTCAGTGTTCAGTATGACAGGCTTTGGCATCTTCTGAATTATGATTTGCCTCTAGAATGAGTTGTTTCTGAGAAGTACTGCAGATGGTATATCAGGAGACTGTTTTACACTCAGATAGAACTTTTGTGTTTTGTGTGAAGTAAGGTAAGTGTTCAGAATTCCAGTGGTGACATGATTTTCTGTTCTTTCTGTTATCGTCCCTGGCAGCTCTCATGTTGTCCCTAATGGTAGTGTTGATTATATTAATGGTCTGACATAACCTATTTGAGCATTAGAGAGTCGATAGATGTTGGGTGTTCTTTTCAATTGGTGGTTAATATCCCGTTTGTTTAAACACAATGACCAAGCATGAAATAAAGGGACTTGAATTTATCAGAAATATGTTGGTTCCACTGGTGGGAAAAAAATGTCTGGTGTATCTCAGGTAAGTTGTGCCCAGAAAAAGAAAACTGGGGGGAGAATGTCATGTGTAGGGAAAAACAGTGAACTTGTGTTGAGTAGGGGGGTTCATAAAGTTCTGTAAAAATGATTTGTGCAAGTCTTGGCTGCTTACTCTCTTCCTGCAGGAAGGGAAAGGCTGATGTCAGATCTCATTGTTCCAAATTATCCTCCTATGTGACACAGTTATCATTAGTCTTCTTCCACAAGTAGCTGTATGTGAGAAATACTTTTTCTTTAACCTTTCTGTAGGCTCTGAAATGTCGTCATGATGGCTTTGAATATTTCTTCTTGCTGCAAAATGTGGCACTTCTCTACAGCCTTCAGTTAGTTAGAGCCTTCTGGTCGCTGTGAGTAGGAGTGACATGGAGATGCTTGACATTGTGTGCCTTTGCTACTTTTTTTTGCTTTCTTCCAGAGCTTGGAGTGAGGAAAGGTGAAAAATTACTAAATCGATTGGGCTAACACTTTTTAAAAATTACTCTTACTAATAGGGGTAAAATAGCTTATACTGCCCTCATAGCTAAGTAGTGCATTCCAGTGGGTGAACAGAATTTCATAATGATTATGAGAAAGGAGCGAGCCTGTACTCAAAATTCAGTCCTTTTAAGATGCTAGGGAGAAGTATGAATTTTTAATTTTGTTCTTCACTCTTAATTTCATCATCTCTTCAGCAAGAAAGAGGCAGCCATACTGATCTGTTTCCTAATACTGTTTCATTGCTGTGTATGGTAATAATAAAAAGTAACCTGATTGAGAAGTGCCCACAGAATACTTATATTGCATGTGCTTGGTAATTATATTGCATTAGCTATTTGAACTGCATGATAAAAAGAAGACTAAAGTAGGACAGAAAACTTAAAGCCTTGAATTGGGGAAATGAGACATGATTATTGTAACTGTTTCTTGGTTTCAATGTCTGCTTCTGGAGGTTTACTTAGATTAAAACAACAATTTTTTTTTAGTTGCTGTTCAATAATCGTTTCCTTCTAGTCTTGGTTAAATACATACCTGCGCAAACCTCTCAAAGTTCTCATTTTGGCTGTTCAGTTTGAGTCAATCCACTGTTTTGGCTGCCCTCAATTGTCACAGGTTTTAAGAGTTATCCTATTTTTGTGTATGAGTGAGTGTTTATGCTTACTGCCATGTGTAATTTAAATTCATTTGACTGATTGCATGAACAGATGTTCTCTTTGAAATAACTTAAAGCAAACAGAATTGCTGATGGCTTAATGGATAAGGAAAACTTAACCAAAGATCCAAAGAAAATGAATTTTTGTGATGAACTTTTTTTTAGCATTTCTGTGATATTTTTGACTAGATCAAAAAAGTTTGAACTAGGAATAAACCATCCATAATAATATCCCACAAACTTGTAAGGAATATGGGTTGCTGCCTGGCAGCAGAAATCATTCTATTGTCTGTTACCCTGCAGTATTACAGTATTCAGACTGCCAAGTACAGTGGTCTCCTGGGTGGGCTAAACATACCCTGGGGGTGTTTAGGATGGTCCGTAAGTGTGCAGGAAGAAAATAATAGGACATTTTGTCCGTAAAGATAAAAATATAAGCTTAACTTGTATTTAATATCTAGATCAACACCGGTGCCCTCACTTGCTCTGCAATGCCAGATGGTCAGTGTCTGAGGGAGGAGTGGGTGTTCCATGGTGTTGGAGTTCACAGTAGTGCTCTTCACTTGTTTGGTCATTTCCAGTGCGTTACGATATATTGCAGTTTGTGTGCCTGGTGAAGTGGATTTATGGATTCTATCATGCAGTTCTAACCAAAATAGGCATCATGAGATGTTAATAATGTAAGCGCTGGCAATTGAACTGGCAGTGCTGATGTTTCTCCTGATCCTAAAGTATGAGCTCTTTGTCAGCCACTTTAAGAGGTAAAAGCAGTGAGTATCTAACTAGATATGACAAGTTAGCCAAAAAAAAAAATATTTCAGAAAGACATCTGAAATGAGTTTATATCCACTATCTAGTGCTCTCACATACTAGTGCTGGTCAAAAAGCCATACGCTGTTGGGAGACACTTGTTCTTCCTGTCATGGTAGAGATAGCTGACATACATAACATGGTGACAAACTAATGTGCATTCCTTTGTTGGAAGATGTGTAGAAGATGTTGTTGGAGGTTTGAAAAAGCAAGTATTGGAATAAATTGTGCAGTATGGGAGGTTTACTGTGCAGTTGGAGGGAAGTACAGATGTTTTCTTCTGCAAAAAGACAAATGTATCAAATCTGTGCGACTTTTCTGTGCTGACAAGTGGCTGTCAGCAGTATGCTACCTACCAGATAATTTCAAAAGAGGGGAAAAAAAGAAACAGCCATCCACACTTAATCACTATGACTGCTTTTCAAAAGAAACTATGCAATAGTGAGAGCATACTTTGAAAACAGATATTTGCTAATGTTTACATTTTTCCATATGTACATGTAAACATAATTTTCTGACCTGTTTAAAAATCTCCAAACAGTTTCAGTGGGTTTTGAATGCTTATGTTAAGAATTTAAAAATGCAGCTCTTTCAGATCAGTTTGCAAGGATCGACTTCAGGGAAGATGGAAACTTCAACAAAAATCTTTGCATAAGTGCTGGATAGGATCGAAGAATGACTTAATAAGTGCAGCCAATTATGCACTTCTTCCATTTGGATCTACGGATCCTAGAGGTTTTTTTAGCTGTGACAGCCATTAAGAGCAAATATTGAAATAAACTGAGCTTAGAACCAAACCTTTGCTCACAAAGTATTATACCAAGATTTTCAAAACTAATGAAGCACGTTCAATCGCATAGCTCACTAAAAAGATATTACTTTAAATTAGGTGTTTTTTTTTTGGAGAGGATTTGTTGTGGCTAAGCAGATCTCATGATTTTTTTTCTATTAGCTTTTCTACTAAATGCAAGTTAAAAACCACAAACCAATTTTCCTGAAAATGTCCACAGAAACCCTGAAAAGTTTAGAGACTATTAGATTAATTTTGTTATTTCCACATTAACATTGGCATATCTGTATCCCATTCACAACTTTGATCTGTGTATCTTAATTTTTATGCTTTCATCCTAGATTGTTTCTCTCTAAGTCTAGCAAAAGAGACTCAAATCTATCTTCACCTTTGTGACTTCCTAAGTTACATTGTTCTGCAGTTGACAATGTTAAGGTAGTAATATAATGGACCTTTAACAAATGGTGAATTAACTTTAATCTTAAATTTTCAGGAAAGCAATCCTCCTTTTTTCCTCCCATGAGTTAAGATCTTCAAACATATCTATTTGCTAGTATTTTGCTGCCCCTTTGTGAACTAACACTGTGTTTCTGTCTGTGCAGTTTGGATAAAAAGAAATAGAAGGAAAAGAACTTCTTCATATATTCTGGCTGTGATCAAACTACTGGATTAATTTCAGATTTTAGAAGGAAAAGAAGGCTGATACATGTCTTACTAACTGAAATTCTCAGTGTTTCAGACAAATTTTCTGATGGATTGTTTCTTCCTTAGGTGACCCATGTACCATCTCATCTCAGATGGAACTGGAAGAAGCCTTCCGTTTGTATTGTCAAAACAGAGATGAAGGGCTGATAATTCATGGCAAGTATTACACAGTTTGAGAACCTTGTGTACATTGGTTATAAAACTAATGGCTTTGTAAATGTCAATTTGGAATGATTTGTTAGACTGACAAATCCAATTTTTCTGTATGTAGCTGGTACCCTGTTATTTGATGTTGTAAGATGGAAGTGTTACTTAAGGTGTGGAGTCCAAAGCTGAAACAATGCAGTGGGCTTACAGTTCTAAACTGCACTGACTTGGTGATGCTGTAGTCAGGTATAAGATCTTGTTAGTGCAGGCACTAGTCTTGATTACTTCTTCTCAAGCAGAATTATTTAATGGCTTTCAGAAACTTCTGTTTTTGAGTAAATGTATTCTAGAATCAAGGAAATAGTACTGTCTGAGTACTGTCAAGTTTTCACTTAAGAACTATGTGTTTTTTGTTTTAGTTTTCCCAAGTATTCCAGAGAAACCTGGTATGCCTTGTCCAGGAGAAGACAGTGAGTACTAGAATGCTATCAATTTCTAGCTTGTATTTTTGCAATCATATAGAAAAGAAATATATTGAAAGATTTTCATAAGCTGGCTTTCTGTATGCGTATATCTGTTTTGTGCTTCAGTAGAATATAAAATAATGATTTAATATGTATCTCGACAGAGAAATGATGTATATCAATACTGTAGTACTGTTTTAATATTCCTGAGAATTCATAATGGCTTCTAGTTGCTGGTACACTGGCAGGAAAAGAGGTCAGGATTTGAATATGGTCCTTGCTTTTGCCCATGTTTTTTTTTACTTGCAGGAAAAGGAAGTGATGTACTGAAGAAGAGTGAACTACAGCCTTTTCTATAAAAGGCTTATTAATTATCAACATTTCTAGTTGTGACTAGATAATTATAGGTGTCCTATCTGGTAGAAAGGAGGAGTAAATGTGCAATACAGTATCTGCAATCCTTATTAAGCTAATTAGAGAAAATAAAACTTTTCTACACTGGTCAGAAATATTAAAGAAATCGTTTTTCTCAAGACATTTCATTTTTTTTCAGAAGGAAAAGAAAGGTATTTGTGGTCTTCCCAGTGGTCTTTAGGGTGAACCTGGCAAGCATGTATGTAGGTGTTTCTAATACGTGGTTTTCCATGTATCTGAGGTGTTAGTGCATTGTTTAATATTTTTTGTGTACTTTTTTGTACCTGTCAAAATAGTAGCTCAGTGGTTTTCTATTATTTTTACTCAGGTTTCAACAAGTGAATAGGTAACCAGTCCCCTCTGTTACATCACATAATGTATTTCTACTGAATGAGCAGGCAAATGTAACTTAATTTCAATGCTTGTTGGTTCATGAGTTAAAACTGAATCGAGGACTTGTTACATTTCACTGTATGTTGAAAATGTGTAGGTTTTACCATGCTGTCACTTTCCAATTAAGAGTAACAGGTTGAAAATATGGGAAAATATTTTCAGGCTTAAGCTTCATGATCATTCTGCCAAGGGCGGTCTTAGCTCTGTAGGTTTAAATATGTTCTTGATGTGAAGTTTGTAAAAGGAGCACTACTTTAGGCTGTCACACCTTCAGGTCCCAGAATAAACCCGGTCTCGACTGGAAAGGTGACAGATTTGCATAGGCAGGCAAAAACTGAACTGCTCTGTCTACAGAAGATAATGTTAGCAACAGTAAGGTTTCCCCCCCTTGTATTTTGTTACTTGTCCTGTATCCTATTCTGGTAATGATGTTTTCAGATGTCTGGGTAATTCAATACCTTGGGTGCCTTTGACTTCTTTAAGACTTACAGCAAAAGACAACACGATAGATGTGGAGATTACGTAGCCTTAGAATGTGTGCAGTATTCTGTTGGGCAGGTTTTGATGCCACAGGTAAGGACAAGGTATTACTATTCCATCATAGTTCTCCATGCTGTGTTCTGTGAAACAGCTGTCTTCAAGTGAAGATATAACTGCTGATTTCACTTAAATTTCTAACTTTGGTGTGCCATTCCTTTCCCTTTTCCACCTTAACTCTGCAGCTAGGAATTAAACAAACCAACATCACCACAGTGTCTGGGGCTGTTTCCCAATGTATTAAGCCCATTCGTTTTGCTTTCATTTCTAATTTGCTTTTGCTGGATGAAAGCTGTAGGGAGTGAGCTCATGGGCATCCATGCTATCCCACTCTCCCAATGTAAGAACTGAAAGAACCAGCTGACTCCAGCTCTGCTTCAGTTACCACAGCTGGTTAATGACAGGAGGAAAGACTTGCATTGTACCAGTCTAGACTGGTGCTTGTTCCAAGTAAAGTTACTCGCAAAAGCACAAAACACATCTGAAACACTGTCAGGTAGAATATGCTAACTGGAGGGGAGGGAGTGGGGAGGGGAAGGCTGCTGCTTGAAGGGATATCTGCAAATTGTGTCAATGTGAAGTTCTCTGCAATTTAATGGTCTCGTTATGGGTGTGGATATTCTAGTACAGAAGGTTTTCATGTTGTTTTATAGATGTTGTAGTTACCCCAAACCATCAGGTGAACCACAGAAGTATATTGATTAGGGTGGTTCAGGTGACCTGGGTGTACCATCTGTAGGGTTTTGCAGGTCATGTTGAGTCATCCTTTGATTGTTTAAAATGCCTGTTCAGTAGGATGTGCTCTATGTGTGATTTGTGGTTGGGTTTTTCATTTAATGGATAAATTCAGTGCATATTGCCTGCTTGCATCCATGGGACCTCGATGGAAATCTGGTACCGTGGCCTGGTTGTTACTATTTTCAAATTGCTTTACGACAGAGCTATTAAATTGCATCAGTGCTAATTTAGCATACTGCAATGCATTCAGCATTATTGCTTGTCACATATGCGTGTACACTTGGACTGTGTGGAGATGCTACCGATGTTGGGGATATTCCTTACTTAAAGGACATGTAAGGAAAGCAGATCAGCTGAGTAGTGCTTCTCGAGCTCCAAAAATACCCATAAGCATAATTGTTTGTGTTGTATGCCTCAAGTATGAAGTTGACAGGATTAAAATACTGTTCTTTGTGTAGAAAATATCCAGTATTTTTCAAACTCCTGTTTTATCAACTTTATTGTTATAGTTACATTCATAACAAATACTTTCTGGAGCTTCTTCCTTATGCTATACAAGGAGCTTCTAAGTTGGTCTCAAGTTACTCCCAGAGTCAACTAAGCAGTTAATTAGTCACTCTATCCCAAATGGGCTCCTGCTTAAATTAGCAGTCTGTAAGTATGGGCTTACGGTTTGTTACAGAACTGCAGACAGTTGAAAATGAAATTTTTAAACAGCACTATCAAACTGCTCAATTATTTAATTAGCAATATATTGCTTGGGCCTGTTCACATTAGGCCATGGAGTAAGTGTATCTAGTTGCATGCAGTCTTCTGAATTGGAAATGTTTAGTGGTGAATTTCTGTGGAATTGTAAGCTTTTCTCTCCAGTTCCTTCAGAACAGTAATCTTTTGGAATAAGAGTGCGGAAATACGTACTGAGCATTTCGCATTTATATTGAAATCTAATAATATAATTACTAGCTGTCCAAGAACTTTGTGAAACCCATGTGGCTTTGAGATTGTGCCAGCCAGTAGAGCTTGAAAGAAATGCATGGAATCATTAATAAAATAAGGAATGCAAATAGCATTTACATTTTAGTCACGTGGTGTAACAAGTTCTTTTTGTGCTTTAAGCTCAATTTTTATTAATACAATGCAGTCTACAAAATTGAACTTGCACAGATTCTCCAGTCTGATTTACATCATCTTTGTATTCCTTTTGCTCCTGAATTTTTATACTTTTCCCCTGTAGGTTCTGCTGCTACTATAGATGTGCAGCTGCGTTCGGAGAAGCAGTCCCTGTACCTTCAGCAGGGCAGTTAATGCACCCCAAGCTGTCACGGCAGCCCTGCTGTGTGGGTGAGGTGGCAGGCTTTCCAAAACACCTCGCATCCCTTCCCAGATGCTGAGTGTGACCTCTTGTAGGTGTGCCTCGCGTCTGCTGGCCTGGAGCCTCGGGCACTTTGTCGCGATGTTTCCTGATGAGATGGGAGACTTTTAGGCCAGTCGTGTGTGTTGAAAAATATTTTTACTTTTTAAGTATAGATGAGCAATTATTTTGGAATCAATATTAAACAAGGCTGTTGGGAAGTGTCTGTGTGTTTCTCGTCTGTACTCCTGAGTGAGAGCCTTCCTGATATCCTGATGCAAAGCGTGCTATCTGATTGGCAGTTTTGTTAATTATTGTCGTCTCCGCTTATTTACCCTGACAGATCTTGCTCTGATTTATTCCTCTTGCTGCTGCAGCACGTTGTATAACAAAGCATGTTGAGCTGAACAATTCCTACTGATCTGTAAGACTTCCCTGACGGAATTGCCTGTTTTATCAGAGAAATACTTGTTTTTGTGACATCAGCTCCTTGACATCCATGCCATGTTTTAGTTTGTGCCTCAGCTGCTAGCTACAGCCTCCCAAGGGAGCCAGTACCACCCGTGCCTGGATACATGAGGCAGAGATGTGAAAGGGAGAGATGAGGGTAACCAGTCTTCCATTAAATATTTTTGCTTAATGTTTGAGCTGATCCTGCCTATTGTCCTTGGTGTCTAATGGTATTCAAACAGCGGCATCAGTGGAATAAAGGGAAAATGTTTTGTTTCGTACCTACTGCATTGTAGAGGAGAAAGAATTCCATGCTGAAGAAGCTAAAGAATAAAACCCAGTGAGTAATGCATGCCTTGTGCATAGATTCGGTATATCGTTGTGATTGCTGTCGTGAATCGAGGCCATTGATGCAGTGTGTGTGTACGTGTGGTGCGGTAGATAATAGAAGTCAGCGTTTTGGTTATGATATAGTTGCTTTGCCTACCAGCCTCCTTTGCAGCCATAGATGTTACAAATGCAGAGATTCCTGCTGCCTCCTGTGCGTAGGGATGTGGCGGCGAGACCTCTCCGAAACGCTGATAAAATTGCAGTGAAAAGCCTCCTTCCTGGGGAGTGTATTTTGGGAGGAAAAGGACAGAAGAGTGAGTGATGCTGCTGCTGCTAAGGGAGATTAATGAAAGAAATGTATCCAAAAAACCCTGACGGTATGTGTTCAGGGCCTGTTTATTTTAAGATTGCTGATCTAATGATGAATGCTTTTAGAAGCATCATTTGCTAAGGCCTTTTTGCTGAATTGTATTTAGTGGATTGTTTAATTGTGAAATGCTTGTTTTGAGTAAGGCTTCACTTAGTCTCTAATATTTTAATCAGAATATACTGTGCTAGTATTCCTTTTTATGTCTGAACAAAATGTGTGTATTTAATGTTGAAAATATTTTTGATTTGGGTGGCTAGTGATAAATATTAGGATTGTTTTGTTGTGGTTTTCATGTAATACAGGAATGCAGAGTAAGGAACCTTTAAATCATTTCATGAAACAGAATGAATGTTTTTAATGTACAAGTACTTAGAGCATTAGTATGACAGTAGACTAGTGTTCTTATCTTATACTTCTGGCTGATCTTGCTGGCCTTTCTTTTTTGTAATGATTACATTGTGTTGTGAATGTCTCTTATGCTCTTTGTTTACCTGAATAATATTTTACCATTAGGTGTTTGGACTTCATGTTTTTCCCATGCCATCTTTCTTGAAAATTTCATTGTAGGGTTGAGTAAAGGTATTGTACTAACCTAGTTATTGTCCTGAGTTATTTTATTTTAGGTATGGATATTTGTTTTCTCCTTTATATTCTATGTAACACTACAACTAGTTCTAAAATGCTTCTTGCTAGAGTAGTGTGGCCTGTAAATATTTTTCTAGCTCATAAGGCAGGTTTTTCCCCTTCATTTGTTACTGTATTGGCAGCAGGGATTAGATTATTCAGAGCACGTGAAGCAATTTCATTCCCCAATGAAGAAAGGAACTATAGCGACCATAGAGAGTATTCTGAAGACACAGCTTGGATTGCCCTGGGTAATTAGTCAATTTTGAAACTGCTTGTAACCCCCTCCTGGTTTTCAGTAATTGAACTGACAGAGGAGAATTTGTAAGATTTTTAATGTAAGATATATTGTTACCTAGGAATTGAAAATAGCTGTGTCATAGTTTCTCAAGAATACCTGAAATCTCTCCCTCCATTCTCTTACTGTGTACCACTTGTTTTTTCATATATGGTGTATTTGAAAAATGTACGTACAGATCATGAGACAGGGTAAGTCGCTGAATACAGAGGTGTAGCTAATGATCTGTTTTGTGTTAGAATCACGTAATATGTTTCACTCTAAAATAATTCCAACCTTTTTCTCAGCTGTGAAATGTCCAATGAAGATTAAAAAGCTAGGCCTCCTTTTGGGTAATTTAAGTAAGAAATTACAAAGCGTGCATCAGTTTGTGGGTTTTGATGTCCTCCCTGAGTGGAAAATATCAGATGTCTTAGCAGATGTTTCTATGCCACTTCATAAACTATACACTAGAGGAAGGAATACGTGAGCTAGTCTCTAAGGTGTTGTAACAAATACCTTGTATTCCTTTTATTTATTTCACCCCCCTCCTCTATTAGCTATTGCTCAGACTGTAGTGTTCTCACACAAGGGAGATGTCACTTGCTTTTAGAAAACTTGTCTGAAATGTGATGTCTAGCTCCAGCCCCCAGGGTACCTCTCCAACCTCAATCCATATACTTCTCTCGTAAGCTGGAGAATCTGCTTTTGGTGGACATGCATTTGGGGCCACTAAATTGGAAAGGGGATAAGGGTTGTTGTTTTTCTTGTTGCAATCAGTGGACATTGGCAAAACTGTTAAACCCTTGTTAGGCCTGTTTTGGTAGCTTGAAAGAACCATTTGATGTGTAACCTTCTTACAGGATATGCTCAAGGTTAGGAAGGTGCTATTCTGCTTGGGGCTCTCTAATACTTTTTAAAATCACGTTCTCTATACAAGTTATATCTTTTAACGTTTTTTAACTGAGCCACAGATAGCCCCAGAGGCTTGCACAGCAGATAAATGGGCTCTTCAGCATTTTTCTCTTGGAATTCTGAGTTTTGTGAGAAATAAGGTTTTGTGAGGCGAAACTTCAGGTCCTGCTGATTTGAAATGGAGAGCACTTCAGGAGTGAAGCTTTGTAAGAATAAGTAATGATAGTGGTTGGCTAACCGCTGCAGACTTGCTGTCAGTTCAAATCTAGGTGGAGTGTAAGTCTTCTGAAGTAAATACGGAGACAGCAACTACTTTAGGGCCTGCTGAAAGGGTGGTTTTCAGAAGAGGCATTAGGGAGTCCTAATCATCGCTGTCAGTGCAAGAGTTAAGTGCTGAACAGACTGTGCAGTTCAGTACTTAAACCACAGGGGGAAGGTAGTGACTTGGGTAGTGAAAAAGGAAAAACTGGGATGCTCAATAGTGACCAGAAAGCACCTAATCTGTAGTTCTGAAGTTCTGCTACTGCTTCTCCTGTAAGTGCTTTCCTTTGTTTATTACCTGGGGATATATTTAAAAGTTGACCAGGAAATACTTGAAAGCAAAATGTTGATTTTAATATGGTTCTGCACTTGTACAATAACATGATGATAATACTATCATACAACTCTTCCGTAATTCAGGTTATCTCTTGCTTTCTTAAGTAAAGCAGGTGCAGATACCCCATGACTGGTACAGGATTTCCTGTTCTTCAGATTTTTGGTTCTGATAATTGTTCTTTGCAATAGGGATCGCAAAGAAAGGGAAAACCTAGGCAGTGATAAAATTGATCTTACGGAACCAAAAACCTGATCTTACAGAAACCAAAACTGATCTTACGGAACAGAACCATTGGACCTGCTCCATTAACTTCAAGGTGCCACTGATGCTTTTAACAAAACTGCAGGTTATCGCAATGTTACTTCAAACTTGTTAGAAAAAAAAACTATCAATGATTTTACACAGCAGTTCTCATAGTATACACAGAGATAATGGGGAACACAGTAGAGATAAGAAGGGTTTTAGGTGGGAAGCAGCATGTAAACTTTGCAGATCTAGCGTATTTATCTTTCCTCTGTGGGGTGAATGGAAAGGCTCCTTCTGAAAGCTGAAAGACAAATACTATCATTAATTTGAAAGATTTAGCCATGCTTTCTTTGACACACAGAATGCTGTAGCGTTCCATTAACACCGCAGATGAGAGGACAGGTACATAAGATGGTATCATTTGCATTTTTTTCCCTTTAACTATGAGAAGCTCCGGGATGGATAGCTGCTTTCTTGGGAAAAGGTAGTTTCTGCATCATAAAAGAAGTTGGAAGACTGATTCTGTTTGCTGTTAGTGGATAATTATTTAATCTAGAATATACCAGGTCTGCTGAGCTTCTGAAAGTATTCAGGTTTTTCTTAGTTACTAAATACCGATAAGATTAGTGATACTTTATAACTGAGAACTCATTAGTAGCATTATACTTGTGAAATGTCCGAATGTTCTCTAAGTTTTGAGGAAGCTTAGAAGGAGTGCAAGTACAGGTGGGAGAATCTCTGAGGTAGGACTTGTGGTGGATGATAAGTATTGAGCACAACTTCCAGAACTCATGACATAAGTGGGCAAATGTGGATTCTTGTTAATTTCAGCTTTCCTCCTAACACAAAGCAGAATGAGGTACTCTGAGATACTGATGGGTCATATCTATCGGGCTGGAAAGCGATAGATCTGGAATGTTAATCCTGCTGCAAGGTAATAGTATCCTGTCGTACTGAGGTACTGCACGCTCCTGAATTCCTTCCAATTGAATCTGCTAATATCATACCCAGAGAAATGCATTCAATCTGATTTATTAGAAGAGATAAAGTGCACCTTTATGAAGTAACACCTAAACTGAGCTTCTGCCGTTCTGCTAATACTGGAATCATGTAAACATTTGGAAGGGAAATGGAACTGTTTTTAGAATGGATCATAAGCTGAAGTAATAGGATCACGCTGTGAAGGAAAACAGCCTGACTCAGAAAGTATGTCTTAACATTGAGAGTGTGGGAATCGAGTAATGGTTTCAAGGGCATTGTGGAGGCTACCTTATCCAAACCTTATCGATTTGAAATAATGTTAAATTCATTTTGAATAGCTGGGGTTTTTTTTGAGTAGGTTTGCATTTTTCATTGATGATGTGATTGAATAGGTGTGGATGCCTATCACTTGAAGTCAAATCAAGTCATTTGATGTACATAGAAGAAAACTTAAGAAATAACATCTATTAACTTAGAAAAAGGTAGCCAATGAAATACAGCTAATTTAAAAGTCAGGTACAGCACTGAGATATCAATTAACCATTTTCTGTAGGGCTTATAAAATGCAGTCTTCTAAAAGGTGTTCTGGGGGGCTTGTCAACAGTTAACTTCCTTGTTTTCTCCCCTCCAACCCTTTCAATAGGTATGTTATAATTTGCTGTTTAAGATAATGAAGACTAGATGGAAGTTTGATCTGACCAAGTCTTAGCTGGCCACACTTCAACAAACTGGATTCAGTTCCTTCTGATTGCCGTCTGGTGCAGGCACAGGAGGGACACAAAGGACACTGGGGGAAAAAAACTGGTCCAGGATTCTGGCAGTAGCTCTTACTAGCTTTGTTGTCACTGATGGCAGGCTAATGTTGGAAATTACTTTGAGCTTTGATAGTGTTGTCCACTGCAGGTCTACAAGCGATAGAGCTCCTCAGATAGGTGTTCTGACTACTGACACTGGAATTCTCACCCCCACAGCTACCAATGCATAATGGATTACATAAACTGAAAGGACTCATTTTTTTTCTAGAGTATCTGTGGTGCCAATATAGCTCAAGATTACCTAGCAAGTCTTAAATCATGCGAGCTACTGATAATAAAGTAGGACCAAATTCCTGCAGTAAATTTCATTGGGTTGCTCCTTAATTCTCTGTATGCCTGCTTCAGAAATTTCAGATTGTATTGAAGACAGGGGCTTTCAGTTACCAGGTTATTTATAAGAGAAGGTAGTGCTTCATGTATGTACTAATACATAGAAGTTTTTTTTTTAAAAGTGACCTGCAAAGTAGATTCAGATGTAGCTAAAATGGTGAATATTTGGAACATGTTCTGCTTCAGTAATCTGCGTTCTGTTTGCACTGAGAGCTTGCTAAATACAAATGAGAGGTTTGGCTAAAGCTATAAAATGAAAAAACATGGGACGTGGGCAATGTCTAGATAAAAATATACCTAAATAAAAAAGTGAACTTAATAGCTTGGGTAACTAGGTATACTGGTTAGATGTGTGTGTGTGACTTAAATGGGGTTTAATTCTGAACAAATGCCTCATTGACTCCTGAAGTTATTTTGCTACGGATTTCTTAAGTATTCAGAACTTCATTTTTATCTAATTCAATGCTAAGGCAAATGATTTAAGTACTGGTTCAGTACTCTTGTGGCTTTTTTTTTTAAAAAAAAAAAAAACAACAGCACGTTAATCACCAAGTCAGATTCTTAACAGCTCTGAGCAACTCGTTAATAAATGGTTGGTCTCCCAAGTAAAAAGAACTGTATGCAAGTTCTGTGATTGATTTCACAGTTGATGTTCTAGAATTCAGTATGGAAGTAAGTTGATCACCCAAACTTGCTACAATTTCTCTGCCAGTAACTGGGAGAATCCTACTGTGATTCTTCTTTAAGGAAGTATTTTTTTAGTGACAAGGCAATCCTGATTTTCTAATAACCATTCAGATGAGCTTGGTCTTTTTCTTAGACCAAGAAAGAGGATAAGGCATTAACAGGTGTGATTGATCTAAAGGAGAACACAGCAGCAGTGCAGCTTTTTGAAATGAGATGTTAGCTCTGCTTTTATTGGATGCCAGTGTCTTATTAAATCTGGTTTATCACCTTGTGATGGCACGGAGCCATTTTAACAGAAGGATATGAATATGAGCAACCAAGAGCTCACGCCTGAGAAATCAGTGTGTGTGGAGGACAGGTTTTCCATCCAGTAATCCTGAAATGGGAGTCGGCTGACCTCTTTGAAGCCAGCGGGGAGTAGGGTATTCAGAAAGTGTTCTGGCTGTGGTGCAGCGAATGGCAGGTCGGTATTATTGCTCTGAGATGGGTTGTGGTCCCCCCGTTGGTTCTCTGCTGATAATTCCATGCAGCACACCTGCTTTTTTTTTCTCATTATTACAGTCCTAATTGTACTTGTTTTTTTCCTCCCTGTAAAGGTTTATTTTGGTGTCTGTTGAAAAGTATAATGGGGATGCTGTTGCTTCCCAAGTGATAGTCAGTTTTAAATAAAATAAATAAAATGCCATCTTCTGACCATTTTAATAACTGCAAGAGGTGAAAGCAGTTGATGCTTACATTGTTAAGGATACTTCCTTCTCTAGCTTTTCAAAAAGAATGTCAATTGTATGTAGCAGTTCAGTCATAATAATAAGAAAGGCCTATTACTACACCCTAAAATGTATGTCTGTTATGTGCTTTAGAAAGCAGTTTTGTTTCACTGCTTGGGAAATATTACGTAACGGATATTGGAGCAAAGCCCTGTCCAAGTTCTCTAGAGTTTGCTTTCCCAAAATGTACTTATCTTCATATGTAATCATCTGTATATGTTAACCTTTTATGTAATTCAGAGTCCATCTGAAATACCAGTATCCATTTCCTGGTTGTAATTCCTGAGTTCGTTTTGAAAGAATGCTCACTTGTCTGCTCAGCAAAACATTAAAAGAACAAAACAAAAACTGGGCATTCTCATACTGTCCAGCTGGCAGGCAATGTAATTGGCCTGTAAACAACTTGCATTAATCTCTGAGAAGTGATTTGCAGCAATAGCAAATTATCTCTTTGCTTAGGATGGTAAAAGATTTCATTATGTTTTTTTCACATAAAAGCAGACTTTGGAATTGCAGAAAGCATTTGTGAAATCCAAATGCAGAGGAAATAAAATTTTTGTGGCTGTCTTACTGCCATTCGTTGTTGTAAAGCACACTATTCAGACAACTGATGAATTCTCACATATTCTGGAAAGTACAAGGTTTGCCAAACTTCTTTGGACGGAAAAATAATATTTTGGGCCTGGGGGGGAGGTTGGGCCCGTCTTTTAAATTTGTTGTTTTCCAGTGCTGGGAAAGTATATTGTCACTTGAAAAACAATTGCTCTTCTATTTCTCTCTTTACCAAGTTCCCTTTTTCAAAGGCAAGGTTCACATCCTTTCTGGTAAGTTCTGGTGGGGTTGTTCTTGAACAGGGGAGTATGTTCTGTAGAATAATTAATCTTCACTGAAGACTGAACAAGAGACTTGTTAATTCACTCATCAATTTATATTTATATCTGCAATTTTTGTGTTTTTTCCTTTTTTTCTTCCTATAATCATTTTTTAAAGAAAAAGAAATGAAAGGAATGTCTTTGAAAAAACTGTCCAGTACATTTACAGGGTTCCTTGGGCATTCCGGTTAGCAATGTAGTTGCAGAGCTTGACAACAGAGGGAACTGCACAACAGTGGCTGCTTTACACTGCTTTTTACATACAGGCAGCTGGTTGATTGTTTTAGGCATTCAGTAACATAATACAAATGAAAAAGTAGTCCTCTTCACTTTGTAAGTACGGTCAAGAAACGCTCCTCTTTGGTTCCGACTTTTTAAAGCTAAGCTGTGTTAAGTTCAGCTTCTGTTAGACTGTTGCCTCCTAAGGATATTATGAAAATCTCGACTTTGATTTAATATTTATCAGTAATTAAGGAGGTGACTTGCTCCTTTATTTACACACTTCATCAGCGTGAGCTGCTTGTTAACTTACCAGTCACTTAATATTCCTCATGTCAGTGATAAGCTACTGTTCAGAACACAGATGTATTAGGTTGCCTCCATATGGTGCTTTGTCTAATGAATCAATTAGCTATTTTGGAAAAAAAATCTTTGAAGTTTTCTTCCTCTTGGTGAAAAGTCATCCTACAACTGGTGGAACAGTTTTTCATTGATGTTTGTGTATGGCATATTTCACAGTTTAATCAGGAAGATTCGTAATTAATTACAAAGAGTAAGTAGCATTTCACTAAGCACTATTGAATTAGGTTTGATTTTTCTGAGTAAACGGAGCTGAAGTTTGTTTTAAACATGCTAGCAGTAACTACACCTATGCTTTGTTTTGTTTTACTGAGAGTTTATTCTTCAAAGCATGTGCTTAGGCAAAAACTTCACAATAGTGTTGGAAGGCTCTCACTTAAATTTTCGTTGCACTTATGAAAGCAGGGTTATGTTTGTTTGTTTGCTTTAAGGAAAGTTTATATTTGGCAGATTCTGAAGAGCTCTTTGGGTCAAATGAGCACATCAGTCGAGACACCCCTATTCTAGTAGCCATGTGTTTGCTAATTCTGTGTCAGGCAGTCTTTCATCTTCTTGTTGTTTTCAAATTGTTAACAATCAATTTATTAGTGCAAAGTCCGTTTCAAACTTGCCAGGTAAACATTTGCACATGGGAATAGTTATTAATGACTGTTCCCAGGTTTGGGGGGTAACAATCTTCAATACTTTTGTGTCTTGCTTGCGAGGAAAAAAACTGTTGCATGTCCATAGCCTGTGACTGAAGCTGGCTCAATATGAAGTGAAAATAACTTTTCATCAGTAATTTCTCCTGCATTACCTTGAAGTTTTTACAGTCAAAAGTTTTAAATATTTAAAATGCAAGTATTTAGAACTTGAAAGCCAGAAACAACACATGAGAACTTAAGATGGTTTTATGTTAATTTCTGAGGGTTGTAAATTCATTTTTTACACATTGCTCCGTGTTGAGGTGTTACCAATTAGGTCTTAGCAAAGCTTTCCTGTTAGGAGTTCTTTGCTATATTGTCAGTCATTTTAGCAAGCAGTGCGTATTTCCCCGTGTTCCATGTTGAATATTCAAGATTGTTTCACTTGTATGAGGACAGCTTTAAGAACAAGTATTGGACTCTCAGTTAAACAAACAAAAACTGTTCAACTGATGGAGATTCCTACGGAGAAGTTACAACGCTGCTTGAAAAGAAGTACAAAGCAATTTAACAGACCTTGTCAGGATGACAAGAAATCAGGTCAATGTAAGACGATCCTACTAGAACCACATTGGGAAACTGAATCGTTTTCATTTGCAGAACCAGCGGACCTATGTAGGACATACAGCATGTATGTTGCTATTCACAAGGTGTGAATAAAACATAAGTATGCATTTTACTGCTACCTTCTCAGAGGGAGTTATGCTCCCTAAGCTGCTTAGTTCTCCATTCCCTATAAAACTGTATTACTTCCTAATTTTTCGGTATGAAGTGTATGAAATATATTTTGTTCAAGCTGCCAACTGTTTTAAGTTGCATTATAACTAGTATAAATGATTTGTGTTTAAAAAGGCACCCAGTTAAACCTTTGTCTTGGAAAATCTTGCTCATCGTGCTACTGAAGATAGCCATAAAATAACGATACCTCAATAAGAAGTGTTCTAGTTTTTCATTTGTCTTTTGCAAGCAATGTGATACTACCAGTAAAAACACTGCAAGATGCATATCCTTGGGAATGTGTAAGGAGATGTCTTAAGTGTCCCACTGTCAAGAATAGCTTTTTAACTTTGTGTTACAGTAAACCTCAAGCTCATAAATTTGAATCCTTTAGTAGGTGTCATTAGAACTAATTATTCAGCAATGGAAATCATGCCAAATATGACTTTTTTCTTTATTTTTTTTTTTTTTTTACTATTTTTATAGCAGGACTATATTGTCAGTTCTGACATGACTGGTGACTCTTCTGCTTAGCTCACCACCCACCTCTTCCTCCCCATGTTCCCCTCCAGCCAGTACCCCTGCCTGCTATGGGAAGCCATGGTGCTGGTTGTGTGCCAGGGACTGGCTGTGTCACCATTACAGCTGTGTGCAGGTCTAGGCAGGGCTGGTGCTGCACAATGAATTTTTCAGCACTTAGTATTTAATATTAAATTCTCTAATTAGCCACTCAAACGTTGCTCATACGCATGTGAAAAATGACAACAGAAATACATTTGGAGTAGATGCTATGTACTGTCTTGCATGGCTTCTTGAAAAATCTGTCTGCAACAGTTTAAATGATTTCTTGTCATGTTTAGGCTATATTAGAAATAATTGCAGTCCTCTACTTGTGCTGCTTCCGTAACAGAAGAAATATTTTGGGGAAATGTTTGCTAACAGATGAAATTGAGGTCAAATAATGTAACTCTCCAGATTAGTATTATATTCAGTACTGTATAGCTATAGCCTTATTAGCACCAAACACCCTTTGTGTTTGTGTTGACATGGTGGTTTTACCGGAGGAAGCTGTTTCTTTAACTATCTGTTATGTGTCCTTCTCACCTGAGCTTGAACAGCAAGCAGCCAAGAAACTAACAAGATTACGATCATGTGAGGAAAAAGACAGGGATAGAGAAAAGGGAGAGGCAGTGGTGAAAGCACATCCTGCAGGAGCTGTCATTTAAGGCTGCCTTAAAAAAATAAAAAAAATCAGCAGGGATTTTAGCTGTGCGTTGATATTTAGAAAAGCAAGATTGTTTTTAGTCACAACTTGCTTAATGTAGTGCATCTGCTGTCACTGTGCAACCATGCTGCTGCTTTATACCTTTTTAATTTCTTTCTTAGAATCAATCTACCGACGTGGAGCCAGAAGATGGAGGAAGCTGTACAGAGTGAATGGGCATTTGTTTCAAGCCAAACGTTTTAACAGAGTGAGTACTGTTGTATAAAATGTTGGGTTTTGGTAATGTTCTGTGGTAATTGTTTTCTCAGTCCGTGCTCTTCTGTATTTGAGCGGTGAAAAGAGAGGAAAAGCAGGATGCTTATTGATGTGACTTTTGGTCTGTTCAGTGTTATTCGGGTCATAAAAATCATACAACTTGGTCTTTAAATCTGATTAGCTGAAAATGTATTTAAAGTCTCTAATAACTGTTTTTGTGAATATTTAAAGTGATGTGCTTAGATCAGCTTTTCTCGTCTCCACCCTTTGTGATCGTGCTTCTTGATTGCAGCATAATCTTTTACCTTCAATACTTTTTGTCGTTCTTAAAATTAATACCAAGAGCTGTAGCCTTTAACTGTTTTGGATCTGAAGTATTACATAATCTAATTAAGAAAAAACATCCCATGTGTGAGCTAAAATACAGCTGCATTAAGAATCTGACTTAATCCACATAAGTGAATGTAGCTTTAAGGCTGAGGCTCCTCCTTGGCTTAGCTCATTATGTCAAAGTATTGCAGCACATATACAAATGTAATGTACACTTTTGGGAATTCGGTACAAAACTGAGTACTGTGAGGTGAGTTAACTTTTTGATTCAGCAGTAACATTTCTTTTATGAAATCTTTACTACTGCCTGGATGGAATATTTTTTTTTAATGTTCCCCACCCCAAAACTGCGTTTTAAAAGAAGGAAAAGCCCCTTCAACCTAAGTGTTGCTGGATATGTGAAAAACAAGTTACTTATCTGAATTATAACAAGCATTTGTGTGATGCGGTGTACAGGCTATTTTTTAATTTATAGTATGAAACATTCTATACTTCGAGATGCTCATAAAACATTTCCTTGAAGCATTGTGAATACATATCCGCCACATTAAGAATCCGGTGTTATTAATATAAATAAGTTTTTATGGGAATTAGGCTAATGGTGAATAAACAAGTGAAGATTTTGAAACCTCATTAGCATGCTTATTTGCTAACAGCCCTAAACAAGACTTTGTAACTGTCTCTGTAGAAATGAAATCATATAAAACCATAGTACCAACAAAATCCAACTGAAGCTAGAAATAAACTTGACATGAGCTGACATGAAAATGCATAGATTAATAACTAATTAGTCATATATGTAAGCATTACTGAATTAGACACTGAATTTTCACATTGACTGTATTTTTAAGACTGCAGTATTACATTATGAATTTGTTCCTTTTTCAAAATAACTTCTTAAAACCTCTTTGGTTAATTCAGGTAAATGAACACATTTGAGAATCTAAGCATCAATATTGTTCAGTGTATTCCTGTTGAGCATAATGTAAGGGTTAACTCTCGTTACTTCTGTGCTTGTATGCTTTTTGGGGAGGCACGAGGGATACCTGTATTCCTCATGGAATTTGAGAGCTGCCCCTTTGTCCATTTTTTCTTGCTTTCCTGCGTCAGGCTGAAGTAAATGAGATTTTCTTGCATGCTTTTTCCAGGCCCTAAACATTTTATTTAGCCTTTGTGTTACTGCTGCCAGACGTATATAAGAATACTGAAGGTAGTCTGGTGGAGCAGGAGTTTAGAAATGGAAAGAAGTGGCTACAGATGTCCAAGGCTTGCTCTCTTGTATGCAGTACGGTTTTTGTTTGTTTTGGCCTGGACAACGTAGTTTGGATTTTTCCCAGTCAAGAACTAGCTGTATAGCTGATTGGAATGTAGCTACGTTTGGCTTTCTACAGCTATCAAAATATAAGAAAGGCAATACAGAAAACCTCTTTTAAAAAATCCAATCTTGCATTATTATTTTTATTAATACTACCAGTAAGGATTCGTAGTCGTTGAACACTTTTGGGCAGGACACTGTATGATTCATTAGTCTGAAGATCTGAATAACCACACTAACTGCAGCTTGCTCGGAGGAACAGACTTTCACTGTTCTGTGGCTTTGGGACAGTTGCAGAGCTCTATGCCTGGCATGGGGGATGAGCGCAGGACTGCTTGTGAAGCTTGCAGAGTGATAGGCAGCCTCCTTCGCCTGTCAGAACTACTGGGGAAAATTTGCAGATAGTGAACACTGAGCACATCTTCTTTTGGCAATCTGTGCACCGTGTGTAGAAAGAGAGCTGAGATTAGGTAGCTTCTTGGCATAAAAGAATGTTTGGTAGTTTGGGTAACGTAGAGAAAATCATGGCAGCACACACATTGGAAAAATGATTTCAAGAAGTGCCTTGTTAAAGTCAGCAGCAGAATGACTTCTTTCGTCCTCATTTTGGTTTAATTTATTCAGATGCGATTTCCCCGCACGAAGAAAAAAGGCCATATATTTCTGATATTAAATAATGCAACATGCAGAGGTTTTAAATCAAACTTGATAGATAAGATTTTTAATTTATGTTTTGCAAAGTTTCTACTGATGTTCTACCATTGTCAAAAGTGCATAGATGCATATGTAGACCAGTCTTCATAATTTAATTTGTGGAGGCTCATAATATTTTGTGCTAATGTTCTTCAAAGTAGTCAGTTTGGCTGCTTTTTGTGTACTCTTGTGCAAATTCTTGTCGATTTTGTTTCTGTAACCTCTGTCAGTATCTGAAGTTCAGAATAGACTTATTGTCTAAGAATGATTTGCAAATGTTAGGTTATGATGTATTCCATCTGCTTGAGACATTTGTTTTCTTAACATTCAGTTTAAAAAAAAAAGTGTATTTCAGCTCAATTCTAATCATGAGGTGTAACCTTCAGTTATTTCTGAAATCCTGGGTATTCTGAAATAAATATTATTGAATGTTTCTGGGAGATGGGTAGGATGGGTGGTTGTAGGGTGGGTTCTTTCTGCCAGCCACCAACTACCAGCCTACAGAAGGGAGTTGATAACTGAAATTGATGATATGTGTTCTGGCTTTTAGAGAGCATACTGTGGCCAGTGCAGCGAAAGGATATGGGGTCTCGGAAGGCAAGGCTACAAGTGTATCAACTGCAAATTGTTGGTCCATAAACGTTGTCATATACTTGTTCCACTGACCTGCAAAAGGCATATGGTAAGCTTGATTTCTTTCTAAAACTGTTTGGCTTTATTCTGCTTTGCTTATTCTAGATATGCATCCTGTATGGTTGGAGATTTATAACCCTTGGTAGTATTTGATTTTCAATTTCCAGAATGTCTGTGGAGTACAAGCCTTCAGTCTGTGAGCAGTATAGACAAACTGAGAAAACCTGTGATGTGACTGTGAGCAAGCTTGAGTTTGACTTCTTCAGTGGAAATACTGTGTTTTACAGATAAAGAGTTGTTATTGACAATCTTAGTGATTGTTTCTTTCAGCCTATTCCTATATTTTAAGCACCAAGGCACTTGTGTGGTTTTTGCACCTCTGATGTTTTTCCATTTGTTTCTCCAATCCTGTTGCCTTCCCCTCCATCATAGCAGCAACTCCGGTATCTTTCCCATATTTTAAACATTCAATTGTGACCGTAAACTTCAGCTCTTCTATATCCTTGTCCCAGACTTTAACCAGTATGATTGGTTCTTGCATCATCATTTTGTTAACCAGAAGCTAAACCCATTTTTTTCTTCACTGGCGTTACTTACGACTTGCCTTGACACTACGAGATTCTTTGCAATTTATTTATGCGTGTTGCTATACCTACTGGAATAATCGTACATGACTCATCATGAGTTGCGGATGAGACCAGGATCCAAACGTATTATAAAATTGCTTGATATTGTTGTATTTACCAAGTTATTCAATACCTTTGTAAAATGAGTAACTATTCCTGTTTTTTTAAACAGGAATGTTGCCAGTGCTCTAAATTGAGTATGTAACATCACTGAAATATGTTGACTCTGTTTCAGTTCCCCATGAAGCATTCTTTAATAGAACTGAAGTTTGAGCTTTGCAATAAAGTGTACTAATCTCACTTTAGAAGACAGCTTTTAGAATACAGCTGAGCATCTCCTGTAGTTATGAAGACCAGTTGAAATAGCATTTAGGCTTTCTGGTAGATGGGTATTGTAATGTGTTACAAAGTGTTAATATTCTGTAATACTTCCTTCTAAATCCAGCTTTCTTTCAGAAGCTACAAATGTAAGGTTCTTGTTGCATTGCAGTTATGTGATAAGACATGGTGGGTTCAAAGGGACTGTGTAAACTGACATTTTTCCTGTATGATTTATGTTCTACAAGGATTCGGTCATGCCTTCCCAAGAACCTCAGTTAGATGATAAAAATGATGAAGTTGACCTCCCTTCAGAAGAAGCTGATGGAAGTGAGTATTTTCCTGGTAAAAAGGATGTTTAAAAGATGGAATTCATGCGCTTTGTCACTTGTACTGTGACAGTAGCATAGTCCAGAAATCTGTGAACATCTGAGCACTATTAAAGTTCATCAAGTTGGTAACTTTGACTCCTGTGACATCCTTAAGTAATTAGTTCAGAGGAAGAGATCTTTAACCTTGAGTTTACAGTTGCCTTTTTTGTGTTCAGTATTGGAGGAGTCAAATTCTCATCTAGGCTGGGCTCTCTTTATTAGCAAGTGTCGTGTAATGGAGTGGATCTATAGACCAAAAAAGTTGGTATAGGAGGCCCAGTTTCCAGTCTACCTGTTTGGTTTTTTTTTTTGAAAGGTTACCTTGGACTAGCAAACTGCTAACCTCAAGCCACTAAATTGTCTTTCCATTTATCAGTTTTGTAATTATTTCTAATGAAGACCTTAATCACACTACCTTTAATTTTGCAGTTCCTTACATTCCTTCAAACAGGAAACATGACAGCATTAAAGATGACTCTGAGGTATGTTTTTAATATTACTTTTGTAATTCACTTCTATGCACTCTTAATCACACCCGTTTTATAAAGTAGTTATTTGTCCTATTTTTTTCGGCTACCATTGAAATGAGAGGCCTGTTTTTTTCTGAAAACCTGAAGTATTTTTGGATTTTCAGATTTCTTCTGTAAACAGTTCTTATCTCAATCATGATATGAGAGATGTTTTTTTCTCTCCATTCATGCTGAAACAACATTGATTTAACAGGTTTTTGACTTTATCGGTTCTTGCAACATACGGTGGCATTGACGTTTCATCTTGTCTGCCCTCTCTAATGGATGTACACCCCTTAGCACCCTAAGGCTACCTCTGCAGGCTTACATTATGAAAATTGGTTAAATCTGGTAGTGCCTTAACTATCTAGCTGTCTCTAACTAATATTTTATAGAGAGCTCCTGTGGAAATACAAGTAAAAGAACATAGACTTGAGCTCTGTGTTTCAGCTTTTGTAGAGGTTCTGACACAACCTCTGCATACAAAGAGCATTACTCCTTTAAAGCAGTTTGATCCCAGCACACTTAAATTCTAAAGGGTTTCAAGAAGCTGCTTCTAAAAATGCCTCTGGCATATTTGAGATAAATGCACTTTGCAGAATGCTAGCACTTAGTTATCCTGCTCTTAAACAAGCCTGCACCTTGTCTCTACCTCTACTACAATGCTTGTCACTACTATTAATTTACACGTGAATAGTTCCTGCTCTTGGGAAATGACTGCCTTATTTTCAGTGATGCGTATTTAGGATTTGTCTCAAATTCATGGATGGAAAGATAGAAATTTAAAACAATCAGAATTTTAATTGCTATCTGGAGTTACTGAATTCTGCTCAGGTAGTTTGTGTTTGTGTTTAAATTTGGATAGGTGTTGTTTGTTCAGCTGACCTGAATTATGCTCCTCTGACTTTTACATATTGCTTTTGAGCTTTACTAAAATGATTTAAGGTGTCCTGCAAAGAGGATGTGGTATTCTGGTAGCTTTGTTGACTAGAATCTTCAGGCTCAGACCAATCTCTTCTAATAGCAGTCAATCCTAGATCAAGATTCTTTATATAAATACTTTCCTTAGTTCAGCAGAACGCTGATCTGTCTACAAGTACTGTAGTTTGAGGTCAGATAAAAATAGGCCATAGAAGTATGTCAAAGCATTGTATATCCTGGTAAAATAAGGAAAGTGCAAATGCATGGTGTATCTGTCTCATTGAACTTCTTGTTTTTCATTCTCATGTTCACATCACCTTAACTATTCGTTGGAATTAAATTTGTCATTTAAAATCAATAAGGAATTTTAAAACAACATTCTTCATCGTGGAATATTTTCTGCAAATCCTCACTCTTGAGAAATTGGCATTTCTTTCTGTATGTTCATAGGCACCTATTAAAAATCTTCAAATTACTGCAGTAAATCTTAGGCAGTTTTCTAAAGTGAAACCAAGACAGGTATATTCTTCAGCAAATTACTGTTTTATGTCTTCTCTTTAGGTAGCTTTCATTAATTTGTACTACAGTATCTGTGTCAGAATATGGAAGATGCTCTCTGCTCAGTCGAAAGTGTAATTCTACATGGCTTACAGGTCAAGAATGACAAAGACTCAATTTCTAAAGGCATTGCCTTCTGTTTTCCAGTAGGGAATATTTGAACAATTCATTGAACAAACTAGAACCTTGAAAAGCACAGTAGCTACTAATAAGAGCAAAACCAATACCAAAAAAAATCTAAATAAGTGGGTTATAATCGACCATTCAAATCTGTGAGGCAGTGGCAACAGCAGGTAAAGTAAGAGTGTTCTGTTCAGGGATTAAAGACGTCTGCTGTAATAGCTACTTGTTATGAAAACATCTGTTTCTAGCATCAATTTGTTTCCTTTTTTATACAGGATATCAAACCAGTCATTGATGGAATGGATGGAATTAAGATTTCTCAGGGGCTTGGACTACAGGACTTTGATTTAATCAGAGTTATTGGACGCGGAAGCTATGCCAAAGTTCTTTTAGTTCGATTAAAAAAGAATGATCAAATTTACGCTATGAAAGTAGTGAAAAAAGAATTGGTCCATGATGATGAGGTAAAAGGCTGTTAATTGTGTTCCATTACATGTTTTAAAAGCTTAATACTGGTTAACAAAAAAAATAAGCTGAAGTTTTAGATTCGATTTCTGTAATAGAAGTTCTAGTTTTTGAATGCGTCATCGGCTGCATAAACTCTAACATCAAGATGAAATTTGGGAGAAATGTCCCTTATTTAAATAAAAATCTTAATTTTAGTAGAATGCCCATGATGAATGTACCGACTTGAGTGTGCTAATCTGTGAGGAGATGAATGGGGTAGAATTTGGGCAATTAATTTAGAACGAAAAAAATGTTTTCCAAGGCAGACAAATTGATATGATTTATATGCAAAGTATTTGTATTTCAGACAAGGAGCTGAAACTGTTCCTGCAGTTACAGTGCGTATGTGCACAGTACTCTGGAGTGTTTTTTTATGTAGGTTTAAAAAAAGTTATTTGCTACAATTTAAGGTCACTAAGGTTTAACTGGCTTGTTTTAAAAAGTCTTCTACGCAAATCAGTGCTGTGCATCCTGATTATCATCCAAATTCTGTTTTAAAAACAAAAAACCACTCGAGTGTGCAAGTTAGAAAAAGAACAAAACCAGTCGGGGGTGGAATAGAATGGGCACGAACAAATCCCAGCAAAGAAGGGAGGCTTGAACCACCTGCCTGCAGTGCCGTAGGCCTGGAACGTGCCATGGTAGGCATATGCAGGGGATGGGCTAACTGGTCTGCTGTGAGCAGGCAGCCCATATTAGGGTGCTATACGCATGTATGAAACTGAGTTTCCGTTGAAGTCTCTTAAGGAGATGCTCATTCATTAAAACCAAAGTGGGCATGTTGCTTTATTCAAAATTGAATTTGAGGTTCATATTGGCACTTGTGTTCACCATTCTAAGGTGCTTTATCTTCAGGAGTGTCTCAGCACAAAACCTATTAGATCTGTTTTTGATGGGGACACTTCTTGATTCCCTTGGGGACTTCAGTTGCTCAGCCAGGCTGGTTGTTCTGTGGTTGAACTCTGTTTCCCTTCATACAATGTCTCGCTATTGTGAAACTCTTCTTGACAGGATTTCTGTGAATTTAGTACAGAGCCCTTTCTAAATGGTTAAGGAATATATTGGAACTTCTGAATTAAGATGTTTTCTATCTTCTTCCAGATCAAGGGCTTTTGTTCTTTCTGAAGAACACTGTAACAATGACACTATATGAGGGAGAATAGATGTTCACTGATCCTGGGAATACCCACAGTGGTTATCCAGCAGAAGCTCTGATTGTTCAATTATTCTATTTCAGGATATTGATTGGGTACAGACAGAGAAACACGTGTTTGAACAGGCATCCAGTAACCCATTCCTAGTTGGTTTACATTCATGCTTTCAAACAACAAGTCGGTAAGAAAGATTTGAAATTTTGTTTTAAAAACCTTGATCACTGATGTATGAAAAGCAGTTCTTAGAAAGAAAACCGCTGCCATCACACAAATCTCTGGAAGGAAGCATTGGTGTTGTCAGGCCTTCCCTGGCCCAGCAATGCCAGTTCTAAGGCAGTAACTTGGTGTGGGACAAAAAGCAGGGATTTCCAGCTCAGAATTGGAAAGAAGGATGAGAGGAATAACTGTGAGCTGTTTTTTTCTGAGCACAGGCCCTGTGGCTTCAGGAGTAGAAGGGTGATAGCTGGGTAAAACAGCTGCTGTGTGAGTTATACCTGAATCTACAGAAGGCGGCAGCATCAGTTCTTGAATTTGGTTTGGTTATAGCTGTAGAGTTACAAATCTTATACTAAAGAAACAGAAGCAGGAAACTCTTCAAGTGCATAAATTCATCGACATCAGATTGTGTTAGTTGGTCTGAAAAAAACAAGTTGTAGTAGGAGAACAATTTTTGTATGTCTGTTAACACCAAACTGTTGAATGCAGCTGCCCCTTTCCGTTTAGTCTGAATTCACCATTTTTTATTTGCATTTAAATAAAGGACGTGATCCTACATAACGTGGATTAAATAAATATTTTTTCCCTTCTTAAATAGTTTCTGAGAAATATGAATGACTAATTCAAGAGTGGAAGTTGAAAATGGCTTAAATTGGAAGAGTACAAATAATGTTTTTCCTCTTGAGAATTTCACTGGAAGCCATTAATTGTATTATATACTTTCAGATTATTTCTTGTCATAGAGTATGTAAATGGGGGAGATCTTATGTTTCATATGCAACGGCAAAGAAAACTTCCTGAAGAACATGCAAGGTATTTTATTAATACAGCTGTAATGGTTTTCCTGTGTTGTTTAATGTTATGTGTGAAATGCTTTCAAAACTGTATTCTATAAAAGATGAATAGCAAAAGAAGAATGACAGGTTGTTTTTAAAGATTAGAATGTTGTGCCATGGGGACAAACGTTAACTTTTTAAAAAAGGATACATACTTTTTAAAGCAAGAAAGCATTTCACAATTAGCAAGTTATTCCTATTTATTTTTGTTTACTACTTCATATCTAGTTAACACTTCTTTGATAGTTTGATAGATAACTTAGCTATTTTAATTCTTTTGATCTTACATTGAATTAATATATTTGGTGTTAGAAGGAAGAAAAACCTAGCTTGCTATCATGCACTGCATAAAGGCTTAATAAGCTGAAAATACAGTTCTTATGTATTTCTCTCATGTCATTAGTTTGAGATTTTTCTGAAAATATCTGAGATAAAGAATATTTTCTTCATTAGTAGAATCAAAATAATTTGCCTTATTTTAAGGAATAGTTTTACAATACGAGTTCAGTGTCCTTGTAAATAAATGCAGCTTCTTTTCAGTATCCTGTTCTTAGAGGAAAGCTGTCTGATAAGCTCTTGTTTTAAGAACAGATCTTTTTCTTTGAACCTGCTGTTGTACAATCTCTGTTAATGTGATTTTCTCCTTTTCAACTTTAGGTTTTATGCTGCTGAAATTTGTATTGCTCTAAACTTTCTACATGAAAGAGGCATAATCTACAGAGACTTAAAACTAGACAATGTTCTTCTGGATGCAGAAGGTCATATCAAATTAACAGATTATGGCATGTGCAAGGTAGGATTTTTCTTACCTTTCCTTACCTTTCTCTTGTCTCTTTGTTACTCAGTATATCTATGTTCAAGCTTCTAAGTCCAATACAGCACTCAGCAGTATTATTAACAGAAACTGGCAGAAATGACCTTTTGCTTATCACCAGTGTTACTGAGGCCTGAATTTAGTTGTGGAGTAGCAACTTTACTGTGAAAAATGATAGAATAGGACAATATTTGTATTTTTTCCCTTATTTTTTATGTGGGTCATTTTTTGAGGACAAACGAAGTTGACCTTGTTGGCTCAGTTAAATTTATTCTATTTTGTTTCCTATGTGACAAATAGAGGTCAACTTTTAATTTATTTTTTTAACTGTTTTGTGTATATAGGAAGGATTGGGCCCTGGTGACACTACAAGCACTTTCTGTGGAACACCAAATTATATTGCACCAGAGATCCTAAGGGGAGAAGAATATGGTAAGCTAGGACTTGAATAATTTGACATTGGAGTTATAATCAAGCAGAAATCGAAGTTCTGGTTGTAGGTTTTATCAAAACCAAGCTCACTCCTTGATGTAGTTTACATCCCAGCTGCTGGTGTCCCTCAGGCGAAGTTATAGAATGCTGTGCCAAAATTCATTGCTTATGCAGAAATCAAAACTAGTCTTTTAACCAGTGTTAATTGTGAACTGACCTAATCAGGAGGTTGAGCTATGTACTGTTATAGGATTCGGGAATGTTTAATGTCTCTTAATAAAACACAAATTTCCAGCTTAAAGACAGTGGCTGACTGCTCTCTGGCAGACACCTACAAAATCCTGTACAGGTTGCCTCTGCTGTCCGAATTCTGAAAACTGTCAAGTCTTATCCAGTGATGCTGTTCATTATGTCTGTGGCTTCAGTGACACTAGAGAATTTCAGTATTCTGCAGAAACAGGCCATTAATCTTCATATTGTGAGAGAACAATGGAATTCAAGGAGTCCTGGCTGAAAATCTTCTCTTTAAATATTTACAGGGTTCAGTGTGGATTGGTGGGCTCTTGGCGTGTTGATGTTTGAAATGATGGCAGGAAGGTCTCCATTTGATATCATTACTGACAATCCAGACATGAACACTGAAGATTACCTCTTCCAAGGTACAGTCTTTTTTCCTTCCACATGAATTCTCTTGGGGGAGGAACAATGGAAGTTAGCAGTTGCAGTAAAACACTTAGAACTGTCTTGATTTCCTTTTCTCTTATTGTCTCATGGCTCCCTGCAGACCTACTATATATAAAGGGCCCCAGTATTTTCAGTTTTTCATTCCAGGAATTAATTTTGTTGAACTGAGATAAAATGGCCTGGAATTAGGAAGCCTGCTGCAAAGCATGCCCACAGTGTAGAAATAACCAACAGAAGTTGCATGGAATGGCATCTTTGGTCAAAGGCACTCTACAGGCCAAGAATGAATTTTAAAATTCAATGCTATGTGAGAGGATAGCAGGATCTCTTGAGAAAGAACCTTATCGATCTGTAGTTTTGATCCATCTAACTTTTCTTTTACTACTTAGGGAATTAGTGTAACTGTTTGTTAATCAGTTGCACCCTTCAGGAGTAGTGATATGAAGCTTTCTAAACAAAAGTACTAATGCTTGCAGTGTTTACTACAACAGAAACTTTTTAAGCTTGACAACTGTAAAGTTGCCTATTCCCTAAAATGCAGAACTATTCTTTAAGCTAGTTACTGCTGCAATTACATAACACCTCACAGTCTTCTTGATGAGCTTAATATCAACTGAAGTATTGTTTAAAACCATGCTTTGTCGTATGCTAATGAATCCAAAGATGTTCTATTCCCTGTTTGTACTACAAAGAACAGAAAAAAGTAATGAAGCAACATTTCTTTTAGGAAATCTTGAAGTTTTGGTGCAGTAGTCCTTGTATTACTGTAGCTCCTTTTGTTTGCTTTATTTTAAATAATTACAGTATCTCCCCATTTTCCATATTGTAATGTTTTAAACAGTATAATGCTTGTGTTAAAATCATGGTCAATATCATAAAACAAAAAAACCAATATTGCTGTTTTTAAACCTGTAACAGTTATTCTTGAGAAGCCAATCCGGATTCCAAGGTTTCTTTCTGTCAAGGCCTCCCATGTGTTAAAAGGATTTTTAAACAAGGTAAATAACATTCTCTTATTTTTAGCATCTAATATCTGGAAGTCAGAGCTTCCTGTTGAAAGGAATACGGTTAAGACGTTAATCTGCTTACTATTAAGAAAATCTATAAAACCTTGGCATCCTGTATGTTTAAAAAAAACAACACACCACTTCTTCGTTGCTAAATTACTGAAAAATTCCACATTACAGACTTGTTTTGAAAGCCCACGCCTAGCTAAAAACTGTTCTAGATGTTTATAAACTCTTCTCTGAAATGCTTATTACTCATTTAATTAAGTTGATTGAAATCCATAGAAGCATAATTTTAAAGGAGAGAAGGATATTAATTATGAATTCTTTAGTCATTTTGAGTTGTAAAATACAGTGTTTAAAATGAACTTTCATACAAACTTCATCAAAGAATAAGAAAAAAGAATGAAATGACTTGGTAGCCATAATACGTGCAGCTTTTTGCATCATTTTGTTTACTATCAGGACATGCTTGAGTCGTGTCGATGAGCTTTTGACAAACGAGGGCTGTAACTGACTCAGTATCTAACATCAGTTTGTTTTTTTTTGCAGGATCCTAAAGAAAGGCTTGGTTGTCAGCCACAAACAGGATTTTCTGATATCAAGTCTCATACGTTTTTCCGCAGCATAGACTGGGATCTGGTAAAAATAATTACTTCTGTTTATACATATTCAAAAGGAACATTTTCTGTAGTTTCTTGTACATGTAGCAACCCCATTAGAAGCAGTAATCAAGAAGTATTTCAGTTCGGTAAATGTAAAAGCTGTTTTCCTTTCTTCAGGTGACATAAGGTAATGCAAACAGGCTTTTTTCCCAACTAGAGATTGATCTTCTTTCCAAACTTTAAGAATGGTTACAACTTGTGCGTATCATTTTTAAAATACACGATGAATTTCAGGAAACATTGAAGTATTGATGGAACCATTGCCCTGAAGGGAGGGAAGGATAGTATTGAACTGAGCCATGAAACCAGTTTGTATGCAGCCATGGGAGAGGAGGTGCTTCACATAAAGGAAGCATTTGTAGCATACAAGTAGTACATTTAAAAATATATTTTTTAAAAAATGTGGTTTGAAAGCATTGTGGCTATTTGAAATGATTATTGGATAATTTCAGGTTGTCTTTAGTACAGTTGTTAGGGAAGTCTTTAGCTGATGGTGGAGTAGACAATGCGTGTTTCAGTGCTGTTAGAGGCATAAAAAGGTTTTAAAACTAGCTTTTAAAAAACTTCTGTTTCTTTGTAATTGTGCCTACTTCTGTTTTCATAGAAAATCATCAGGGAAATGACATTGCTGAAAAGTCAATAAAAGTAACGAAGCAAAACAAGCCAGGAACACTTCCTTACCAGCATTACATTTTTAATACCTAGCTGAAGAATGAAAATACATGCGTATGGTGTTTGCATATCCTTGGGAGTCTGCAGGAAATGTAGAAACAGGCAAGCAACAGTGCCTATAATAACATGAAAGAGGTTCAGAGGAGAGAACTGCAGGATTACACTTTTACTTTGAGGCCTGTTGTTCAGACGTTTATCCTTACCACTCTTCAGAGAAGACGTTCACTAAATTAGGAGCCAGTATTTTAAAATACCTGCTGTTTACAAAGCTATTTCTGCCATGTTTATCAGGGTGTCTTTAATTCTATCAGACTTCTCTTGATTTTTATTTCTAGTGGTGCATAATGCAATGTGCTATAGCTTGTGGTAAGGCATAAACATGTGCTGCTGGATTTCTGTTTTGTAGAGTTTATTTTTTATTTTTTGAAATATAGAAGACTTGGATTTGTATTTTGTTTATTTGTGTAAGGACCTCTAAATTGAAACTGCTACTTGGTCAACACTTATGCTAATTTAACTTGAATTGTGATTTTAACCTACTTTTTTTGGCTGAAAGCCTTGGTATTAAATACATATTTTAAAAAGAAAGAAAAGAGAAAAATGGGGGGCTGTCTGTACTGTTTTGCGAGATTATTAGGACAATGCTGCTCAGGTTAATCTAAAATGTCAGAAGAAACTTAAGCCGAATTTCTAATGTTGGGAAATGTATTGAGGATAAAACTAAATATTTGGAAAACATTTTAAATTAGAATTTTCTTTTGAAAAGCAGGTGGTGAGTAGAGAAGACTTAAAAAGTTATTCATACCTTTTCAAGGTGAAGCAGAAGGAAATTAGTTTAAAATTGATTTAAAAAATTGAGTGGAGCTTGAGTTATATGGAAGAAAAGGAATAGTGAAGTGAATCCATACACCGTAAATGCAGTGTTAGGTGTTGGTCATGTAGGTGTATGTGATACAGCTAAGAACACTTCAGATTACTCACTCTGTGTTTAGGATGGCTTGATGGCAGTCAGAGAAACACCAAAACAACCTTTCTGATTGTTTCAGCACGTAAAGTCTGTTCTTATCCTAGTGCCTTTTTTGTGGTGTTTATCCATTACATAATGGAAAAAGTACTACTAAGCCATGGTTACTAAGTGTAACAAATAAACAATCTAATGCTTAACATCTAGTTGAGTGCCTTGCTGTTGAAATGTTAACACGTACCTACGGCTGACTCATAATGACGGTATTAGTGCCCTACAGCAATTTTTAGAAAATCAGTTTGCTCTTTCTTTCATGTTGCTATTCTTGTTCAGAGGGAACAGATTTTGTCTGTCTTACACCAGTTTCATGATGCTTTCTAAGACCTGATACCTGATGGGATGCTAACGTATTGAGATTCATGGCCCAGTATAGTTTCACATTTTTTTCTATCCTCATTTGTACTCACCATAGTGTTGTCTTAAACACAAGAGCGAGAATTTTTGATAGATCCCATTTTTGCTGTTTACTTGGTGCCAAGAGTGATGAGATGTCCTGGCCTAAAACCATGCTTCCTAACATGCTGGTAATACAAGGACCCGTTTTGGTCAGTGGTATCTACTCATCACTTACATCATGCTTATCTGTTCTTCCTAAATTATGGTAACTATACCTTTGTTGGATTTCTGTTCTTTTTAACTGAATGTAAATTTTAGAATTAGTGTTTCAAATCTGTGCTACTACAAATTTGAATACAGGACAAATGTATTCTCTGCTCTGATAGTAAGACTTTCAGGTAAATTCATTATTTGGTCTTTGCAAATGTGTTGCATTTCATCAGGCATACGTTTTCCTTCCTGCTCAATGTAGTCCATAGCATTCCTATACTTGTACACTTCCATTTTTAAATCACAAGTTTTGCTTCTTAGTCTTAGATTTCTAGTCTAATGTTCTGCAGCGTTGCAAAAGATGCAAGTCTTAAGGTCCTAATTACGATTCTCACTTTCATTTATGAGGTATCAGGAATATTAGGCTGGTTAGATTAACCTACTAATTGCACACAAATACTGTTCCTCGGGAAGAAAAGTAAATATATTGTGCTAACTCCTTGTACTGCAGCATTAAATATCTGTGTGGGAGTTTTTCAGTCTTGAGTACACTGTACTAAGCTAGAGAACAAGGCTTAAATGGCTGAATTATTTATGGGCCTCTATTTTTAAATGCAGAGCACTAACTATATTGGTGTTCATTGCCTGACTTGTATTTTACTTAAGTATTTCTTGTTTGGAAATAGTATCTACATTTCCTTTCTCATCGCAGAGACTAGCAACTGATCTAGCTGCATAACTTATTAATTCTCACTGATAGCAAACAACCATCGTGACTTGTAAATCCATTACTGAATTTCCTGTACTCTGAACGGACTATTGGATGTCACTTGTGGGGTTGTGGTGTTGTCTTACTGGGGGCAAAGAAGATGAAAATGTCACCATGAAAATACTACATTTCTCTCAGCGTAAAGCCAGTACTTCTGATATACCGAAGCAAATAGTGTAACTGGGTGACACATGTCCAAATAGGAAGTTTTAACCCAAGCCTGTGTTGAAATTCCTCGTTTACCTAAGGAGGTTTTTGCTTTACTTTATAATATTTGGCTCAAGTGTAGAAAAAGGCTGGAAATTACTGGCTGTAGTCCAGACAGTGAATGGAACACTCAAGAGTGTTGAATTCTTTAAATCTCAGAAGAAAAAGGAATGTTCAGCGTGTAGCTGCAGTTCAGCTTTAATCAGTGCAGGCACACGCAGACAGTGCAAGCTGCAGACCTACCCTTTCTTTAGAATCCATCTCATTTTTCTGGCAAATTCGCCGTAACTAATACCATCAGAAAGTCGGGCATCGCTTTTGCATGAGCAGACACCAAGAGCTGTTGCAAAAAATTAAGAGTTGCAACTGTTACTAAGTATTGCCTAGCATTTAGTATTTCAAAAAATGGTGAAACAGGAGGGGAGACTACCTGCTGCTTTCCCAGCAGAAGGCACGTCCTAGTTGGCTTAATAGCCTGATGTACTTTAATTTTAAATGTATGTTTAGTGAAACATACATGAAAACCAAACTTAAATTTCGATCTCCACACAAGCCCATATATTAAGACAGCCTTGTTACTTTGTCATTTAATACTGTTGTCACTGAGGATGCGTCGCATGAGAACAAATTGTGGTTTTTTGATTTTCCATTAGTGTCATTAGGTCTCTTCCAAAAGGAGTTATGAATGTTGATTTTCTGATATTTCTCTAGAGGAACGGTGACCTCCAGTGGCCATAAGGCTAACCCAAACTGTATATCCCACGTAGGCCCTAGCAGATCAGAATAATGATCAAGTCTGGTAGCCTTTTGATAGCAGCAAACAGAACTGTTAGTACCAGAAGCCTGGATTTACTTACCCGTTGTTTTCCTTTGTTCTTAGAATTCCATTCAGTAACATTAAATTGGAAACCCAACGTTAACTGTGCTGTACATGGGAAACCTGCAGTGTTTTGTAGGACCACTTCTAACAACTCTGAAAGCACAAAGAATCTAACTATAAAGCTCTACTCTGAAAACAGTAATGCTGACAGACTTGTTACAAGCATTATTCAGAAAGAATGTTAAGATACATGCATCAACACTGAAAAACAGGATTCTCACCATTTCTTTTGCGTTCTTATCTCAGAATCTTTTCTATCGCTTTCTTCCCCAGGCAAGGAAATGACCTCAGTCAATTTCTAGATGCATGTTCTGGGACTGATGGACATAAAACCCCCTTTAAATTAAAGGAGCTTTGTACAAATGCAGCATGCTAATTAAACATTTTGCAGAATTGCCATCTTAGATGGTCATAAAACTGTTAAAATATATGGTTGTCTGGTAGTTTTAAGTTATGTTTATAACTATCTTGTAAATTGGCAATTTAGAGGCAAAAGAAATAATTTGTTAATGCTCAGTAACAGCTCCTAGTTGTTGCTGCAAGAATTGTATTCTTTTTACAAAACAGATGACATTTACTAGCATCTATGAATAATTATAACAAATTGAAAGTATCACAGAATTGTAGGGGTTGGAAGGGACCTCGAAAGATCATTGGGTCCACCCCCCTGCCAAAGCAGGTTCCTCAGAGCAGGCTGCCCAGGTAGGCGTCCAGACAGGCTTTGAATATCTCCAGAGAAGGAGACTCCACAACCTCCCTGTGCAGCCTGTCCCATTGCTCCGTCACCCTTACCGTGAAGAAGTTCTTCCACATGTCGGTGCGGAACTTCCTGTGCTCTATCTTGTGGCCATTGCCCCGTGTCCTATCCCCACAAACCACTGAGAAGAGGTTGGCTACATCCTTCTGTCTGCCACACCTCAGGTATTTATAGACATTGATGAGATCCCCTCTCAGTCTTCTCTTCTCCAGGCTGAACAGACCCAGGTCTCTCAGCCTTTCTTCATAGGGAAGATGCTCCAGGCCCCATATCATCTTTGTGGCCCTCCGCTGGACTCTCTCCAGGAGATCCCCATCTTTTTTTGTACCGGGAAATGATTGATGATGATGTGAGAAACTCATTTTGTGAGGCAATATATGCTAGCATCTTCACTTAGTGCATCCCTGAGTTACGTGTTTTCTCTTTTAGTATAAGGCATGACCTCTGTATTGACAACTACAGGCATTAGTAATTGGTTACCATTCTATAAAACATGCAGACGTTTGCAGGACAGATTCAACTAAAATCATATGACATTTAATGATCTGACTTCTTGAAATGCTCTGAGTGCTTAGTTAGACCCAAATGTTTGAAGCACTGCCTGCTCTGGTTGTGTATGTGCAGTGGAACTCAGTTCACAGCACGGCTTTCTATTAAAGTTCTTGTCTTCAGTGCTAGGCAATATCGCTTACCTCCTTGAATTTCCAGAATGTGCTGCTTTGGAGTAGCTTTTTTGTGTGTATGAAGGAACCAAGCAGTGGCTATGACTCAGCTGTCGCACGGGCTGCTCAGTACATGAAAACTAGTGGGAATGTTCCTGGGCTGCGGGGGGTGGAAGAGGGGCAGCTAACTTTGCTGTTTTGTAACAAGGGTGTGTTGCCAGTGGAAATGAGAGACCTCCCTTATGGGTGGTCTTCCTTCTCCCTTATGAAGCAGAAGAGCTGTCTTTATTTTGTTGGAAAATATTTTTATGAGAGCGTCGTATGAAATTTCAAGAAAATTCTGCTCACAAAAATGTAACTGCTGTATAATAACTTCGAGAAAAACATGAGAAGTATACAAATCCATTAGAATAATTCATAGGCAGTCCTGTAAAAGCTATTTAGTGTAATTCAAGATGCTTTATACTCTAAGTCTCCCAGTTGAAATACTGCAATACAATAGAAGTAGCATAGAAAATATGATGGTATTACTTTGCATTTGAGGCAAAATGTGATTTAGCTGGCAAGAATGAATCTGGTCATGCAACATCCTGGATGTGATTACTGACCGGTATTGTGAATCAGTATCTCAGCTGGATGGATTGCGTGGGCTTCCCTTAGTCAGAACCCCAATCTGTGGTGGTGTTCCCTTGGAACACTGGCTGGTTGAAAGCAAGCTAAACCAGGTGGAGTTGTTCCTCCATTTTTATTTTGTTGGAAGTGCTGTGGATAGAGATTTCAACAAATCACATTTAAACTGTCATCAGCTCCTCTGTCACTCAAACCCATGATCAGAGCATTCTGATAAGTGGGGGAGAGCAGAGGGTTGCCTTAATTAGATAATGATAGCTACTGTTGAACATGCTACTGCTACAGCAAATGAGAAAAGGTTCTTAATCATTAGAACAGCATTATTTGAGCCAGAATCATTTTTTGAATTGACTATTGCTGGTATGGAAGTTAAGTATTGGTTTCTAGTTCCTGCTTTCTAGCAGGAAATGCTATCTGTAAATACCCTCCTAGTTACATTTTAATTGCAGAATAAATCTCTGGGCTGTTCAAACTATTCTGTTGGTTGGTGTGACTTGCTTTTAATGACTGCTTAGCCATGTGGCTAAGCCATTGAGGAGATGTTATAAGTATTGCTTACTGGTTATGTTCAATGCTGCATCTAACATTAGGCCTGGTTATATTGATTTGATAGGTTGATTTAAATGCAACTTGTAACCTAAGAGGCTGCCTTTATAAGAAAGAGGCAGCTCTAGAGGAGCTTACAAAAGGGAAAAAATAATGATATTCTGGGAAGGCATCTTGGCTTGACTGGAAAGCTTCTGGAATATGTTCTTGATTTTAAGTGTGAAGCTAAAGTTACATAGCAATAATGTTTCCTCTTAATTTATATGGTGAAAGATTTGGGAAACAGTTTTTCTATAGTCTTAGTTTTATTAATTTCTTATTATTTTTCAAGTTTTTTTTTGTATTTAAAATACTGCAGTAGGGTAAACAGATAAGCATATAATGGTTAGTGTCAAAATCTACTACTCTAAGTCTTACTAGTTTGTTTGTGTCTTATACCAATATTAAAAATAACCACAGTGGCTTATCTGTGCATGCACTCTAGTGCCAATGTATCTGTCTGTTTTTAGATTTACTAAATGCTCAACGTTTAAAATGTTCTTTCCCTCCCCCATTATATTTTCTCTTAGCTGGAAAAGAAGCAAGCAACCCCTCCATTTCAGCCTCAGATCACAGATGATTATGGTTTGGACAACTTTGATACACAGTTTACCAGCGAACCAGTGCAGCTAACCCCAGATGATGAGTACGTTTTTCTTTTTCCCTAAATACAATTGCATATTAAGAACTTAGAAGTTATGAAATCGGTTTCCGATTTGTAATTCCTAAATAGGTACCTAGCTTTAGAAACATAGTCAAGTGAAAGGAACTAAATTCACTTAGAAATTCTTGAAGAATGCTACATATCTTGCATAACTTCCCACGCTTTTTATATATTAGACTGCCTCGTAATCTACTAAGTGATCAGAACACTGCATTGATTTCCTGTTGAGCCTGTGCTTGGCACTGGATGAAGACACAAAAATCGGATTCCTAACCCAGGCAGTTTGAATTTCTCCTGAGTATAGAAACAATTGACACAGCTTCTCATGTCTCGGAGTGAGCCTGAGATAGAAAAATCTTATAGAAAGTTACTGTTGAAATGTGGTATGGAAAAGTTTTCCAGGAAGAAGTAGTATGCTTTATTTAAGGAATTTGAAGGCTGAGGAGCCATTCCTGTGCACAGGAAGAAAGCTGCTTCAGATAGCAGATGGAATATGAGAAAGGCTATGGTTTGGTAGTTAGATGGGAGACTTGGCTTGCCCAAACCCCAGCAGAATAATTGTAGATAGTTTTGGGGGGTTACTGAAGTGTTTAAATTTAAGGTTGGAAGCCTGAAATTTAATTTGGAAAGTTTGGAGCTGGGAAAACAAAGGAAAGCTCTGTGCAATATAGGGGAAAATTAAGAGAGCACTGAGCACTCTTTTGATGTCATTTGTGTGTGAAGCATTTAGTGCATGGTGCAATTCTGTCAAAAGTACAGTGAAACTTTCTGCTGCCCATTCAGATACAGAAGTGAATTCAAGCAAATTTTGCATTTATTAGAAATCTAAGACCTCAGGATTCTGAAATTGGTGCAGCAAGACTAAACTAAATTGGTATTTTTCTTTGTTTTTCAGAGATATAATAAAGAGAATAGATCAGTCAGAATTTGAAGGATTTGAATACATTAATCCATTGTTGCTGTCAACAGAAGAAACGGTATGAAGGAATGACATCTTCGTGGTAGACAATATGAATGACCTTTAACTTTATCCTTAACTACAGTATATGCATGCGAGGCTGGGGAACTGTAAGATTTTGGATGGAGACCAATGATTAAAAAAAAAAAAATTGCTGCTGAAAATCAAAGAAGAGAATAATGATTTTGGTGGGTGTCTTCCGCCACTTAGTTATTCTTACGTTCTGGGCACTGACACAACTGGCTTCATTAATGAAGGAATTTGCATTTTGTGCCTATTTCATGAAGGATTGAAACATTCATTGCATCTCTCGGCGAGGAGATTCTGAACACCTTTGAGAACTGCAAACTTTCTACAAACATTTGATGCAATGAGCTACCAATTGAAGAATATTAGAGTGTAACATCCTGAAGAATAAAATATATTACGGTGGTGTTGAAGCTTATTTTTGATGCCTTTTTTCACAAGTGGTACCTGTCTAAACGTCTCAGATGTATTTAAAAGGAGTTGTGTTTTATTAGCAATCAAAACATAAATTTGGGTACAAGATTTAAGTGCCTAAATGGATAAACTGCATTGAAGAATTGTTACATATTTGGAACGTTCTTAAACCTGGTAAGTTCTGCTTGTTAATATTCCAGTAACCATTTACGTATGAAACATACGGTTCACAGCTGCGACCTAATGTTCCTTTGCTTCTTTATAGAATCTGAAACGCAGAGTGACTCAGCAATATTAATTCCAAATTAGAATTTCCAGTATCAATTTCAAAATCCGTTTGAACCTCCAAATTTACCAAAATGTGTGGATTGAAGAAAACTAAATTTGCACACAAAGGATTTCTGAAAATACTTAAAGCAGTGCCTACTCCTACAGTGATATTGTGTTGTATATTAGATTTTTGGAAAGTATTTTTATCAACAGTACAAATATTCAGAAATAGAGCAAAAGCGTAATGAAGCATAGCCTTAAAATTTAAATAGTAAATCTAGAATAACCATAATACAAAATACAGTTTCCTGATAAAGCACACCTCCTACTTACGATAAACTGTCTGCTTACAATTACTCAGTGTGTATTAATAACTAATCATTCTACATAAAAGAATGGGATGTTTTGGTAAAACGGTTTGCATCAAAGTAGTAATTTTTTTAATGGAACAAAAAGGTATATACCTAAGAACTTGGGTAAGCAAGAGATAACTATCGAACCCCTTCTTGTGGAAACCGTAGGAGTGGTGGGGTGTGGGAGGTAGGGATAAAGGGCACGTTACATCAGAAAGGGTAATTTATCAGCTTGGAAAAGCTCACGTCACTACATTTGAGGACTACTAAGTGCGCATTGCTATCTAAAACTTCAGATGCTTGTGAAGATTTACCTGCCTCTGCAGGTAACAACAACGGAGGCAGTATTTCTTTTTGCTGGGTTTTTGATTACCCATATGGGGTGGGTTGTAGATAGAGGAGAAAAATGTGGAAAGGAAAAAATGAGAAACCCTGTGCCATGTCATCTCACCTAATTTGGTGTAATTTGCAGGATAAATTGCAACACTTTCACTTTCTTTATATTAACATATGGTTTTCTCAGGGTACAGCATTGCATTAGGTGCTGAACATGACATCTTTCGGATTCACATCCAAGTCATGAGGTGCTAGGACGAGACTGCCAAAACATTGTTTAAAAATTTCAATTAACCATTGATTAACAATCTACATTTTGTATCCCCTCATTAGCCACAATTATGCAGATGTGTGGTTATTTAGTTTTATTAATCCCATCAGGTCTAAGTTGTGGGTTTCTCTCCATTGGACTGTAGCTTTTTATATTAGGCAAGATGTGTTTTAATCAGCACTAAATAATTTAACCAGTGAGAAGTAATTGCCTCAAATGCCTGAACTTTAGATACTTTATTAATTGAGTAACGGCAATATTTACCTTTTAATTGTGATCTGACACTTTTAAATTATTTTTTTCCTTCTCCATGGCAACTGCTTTATTTACCCTGAATAATTTTTGTTTCAGCTCCCCTAATTATACAACTGATAAAAGTTATAAAAGAGTGACTGCAGGCAGCTCATAAATGGAAATATGACAGATTAAGCTGTCCTTTGATGTGCTGGAGCATAGAACTTTAAATGGAACTATTAAAAATGCAGCTTGGTTGTTTTTTGTTTTTTTTTAAACCTTGATTCTAGTTGGCCAGATCATTTTGGGAGGGAGGGAAGGAAGAACAGACACATTTGCTAAACAAACATTGTAAAGAATACTTGATTTATTTAAAAATTTACAGGCATTTACAATGTTGCTGTGTTGCCAAATAGTTTGCTGGATACAAGTTTGGTTGCTCATGTGCAAGTGTATGAATAATGTTCTGTTCATAATGAAGGGGAAATTTTTTTATATAAAGTACTTGTTTTATAAATAAAAGAAAATGAAGGATGTAATTAAATGTGTGGTTTGAAAAAAAAATCCTAATATATTACAAATGGATCTGGTTATGATATATAGTTGTCTTATTTGAAATAGTAAATGAAAATTCTAGCTAATTTAATGATTGTAAAACAGTAAATATGTTCTTGTAGTTTTGTATAATTAATTAGTTGGGATCTTTGCTGACCAGTTTTATTTGTGCAGAAGATGGTATACTAATCCATAACAGCTAAGATCATTTATATTCTTGCACATCTATTAAAGACTTTAATGAAAAGTTAATAGACTGTTATTATTTATCAGCTACCTGAGCTATGTCCCACTTGCACTTTTTAATGAGACCCTATTATAAATTAAAAAACAAAAAGCTATAGGATTCTTCCTGTATGTTGATACTACTCTATCCTGATCATTCTACGTATTTGGATTACATCTGAACCGTAGGCTTTTCAAGTCCAGGGCATGCAGTTGTTGAGGCACAAAACCCACTCAATACTGAAGTTTGCTGCATTCTTCTTTGCTTTATGTGAAAGAAGTTGTAAACAAAATCTCTGAAACAGGTCCAATTGTACTATTCTTGCATACAGCCCTTTGTCAAAAGAAACTGAGTGTGTAAGGCTGCCCGAATAATTCATGAATTAACCTGTTCAGTAACCAGTTAACTTAATTGGTGGGAACTGAACAAACCACTCTAGTTTATTTCTTCCTCTTCCCTTTGGTGTTACTGAGCTGTCACTAAATGTCATTCTCCTTCACAGAGAAGGTTACTTTTTCTCAAGCTTACAAAATTCTTACCTGCTACTATGAGGAAGTTACCAAATGAGGAAGTTACCAAAGCAGTAGATGATTCTTCTGCGATGCTTTCTTGACTTAAACTTTTGGCTTGTTCTTTATTCTGAAACAATGATGGTCCAAGGTGGAGGCAGACCTGACAGAACAGCAATCTTGTCTGAGAACATTAAAATCTAACTTTGCATTTCACTGTTACAAAACTGGCAGGAGAAATGCTCTTTCTAGAGCCTGATTACTCTGCACTAATCATGTTAATCACATGGATACTGACTCCCATGAAGTCACATTACAAATTTAGTGGTGTTCCTTCAGAAAGGAAAAAACTCACACCCTATACCTGGCCTGTGTTTTCATTTAACACTAACAATGAACTGTATGATCATTTAAGTTCTTACTAAGACACAAAGATCATGGAAAATGTAAACCTTGAATGGCTTTTCAACCCTTTTTACAGGTAACTCTTTAGGAAAATTAAGATCACTAAACATCTGGATTAGATGAAATAGTTACGTTTTGTTCGGCTGCTTCTAGACTTTGAGATTCAGAACAACTCTGGTGCATCAGGCAGAACAGGTTCTTTAGGGATTTACAATAGTGTGTTCTTTCTATAGTACACAGCTTCCAGCTGTACAGAGGCCAATTTCCCTGGGGGTCACTGGGATACCGTATAGCACCATTTTCAGAACTATTTTACATATGCTGGAGAGGATTTAAAACAAAAAGTCCCCAAACAACAGGCAGGTGGCACTTGGCATTCCTTTCAGTTACCGATTTATGATCCTTCAAGAAGTTTGAGACAAGGACCTGTTTCCTTGACAAACTTTTCCTTTGCTTTCAAGAAAGGTTCATCTTCAGGTTGTGCGTTTGCTCTTCATCCTTCTGGCTTTACCACACGACATCATCGGCACTTTCAGACAGGCATCTAGCGAGATGACTGTCAATATCCAATTGCGACATCCTGCAGATACAGAGAATTTCTTCAGTGAGAGACAAAGTCAAATCCTTTTATTTATGCTACTTCTCACCTCCACTCTCATGTCCTGTGTAGTCACAGCATTGTTGTACTAGCTTGGTGCATAAGTCATTCCTAAGCTCAGAAGCGTTACAGCCTGCCCCAGCCTCTTCTAGTTGCTATTCCCTGCTGCTAGATAGCTTGCTGATGTAATTTACTAGAAGACAATGCTCACACTCTCTATGCTCGGGACAAGTAATTCTATGTTTGGCGTGCTGTACGCTGAGCCTAATATATGCATACTGATTTTAAGGCTAGTTGCATGCAGATGCAATTTCCTGCTCTTGGTGATCTCAGTATCAGTTTTCAGTGTAGACGTTCATAATCTAAGACAAAACATTAGGCAACTGATACAGGAGAGAAAACCCTTCCCTCATTCTCTAACCCGCGGCCATCAGAACAGAGGTTCCTGTAAGAGGAAGGATGCTTTCTCAAAAGTGTCTGCCTTGTTTCCTCTGGAGGGCTATTTTTAGGACTAAGCGACCCGCCCCACTGCCAACAACCTTTTGTAAAGCGGATTGCATAAAATGTAATCCTGATCAGTACAGCGTAGCCAGAAGCACAGAACGGAGTATGAAGACAGGAACTGTGTTTAGCTTTTCTGTCTAGATCTCTTAACATAACGACCACAACTTAGTAGATATTAATGAAGCCATCCTTTTGTCTCCTTGTTCAGCCTCCAAGAGAAGGAAAGCAGTTGCAGCCTTGTATCTTGCAGTATTAGAGGTCCTTTTCAAAACCTTATGTTTTCAGCAATTGTGACAGCCTAAACACTACTAAGGGGTATCATTTCAAGAGACAACGTAATTCATATTGCAGAATACGTTCAATGTCTCGAAGGATTTTTTTAAACAGAGGTTGGCTGACTGCAGTGGAGGACTGAAGTCTCATGTCATTGTAATAATAGGGGCTTCCGTAAGGAAAATCAGATTTCTTCTAACTCGCCCAGACCTAGAAAGCTAAATCTAAAATTCAGAGCCCAGTTGCTCATCCAAAAGCACCCAGGTATTTACAGAACAGGTACCAGTACAGCTGTAACAGTGAAGCTTAGATCTTGTAAAGATTGTTACCTGTAGGAGGTGAATCCATCTAGCTCTGAAGTCAACTTTTAAGTAACAAGAATGCTGCTTTGGAACAATTTATGGATTAGGATACAAATTTCATAGAAAAAGCTTCCATATTAAGTAGTTTAAATACCTAATTTTACATATACTAGCAATGTATAGCTCACATTTAGCTTTCTTTTTGAAGCAATACAATTTAGTAATCATGAACTTCTAAACTGAATTAGAAGTAGGCAATTCTGCCATTCAAAAACATTTCAGTGTTTCACCTACTTTGTTTTCATTACTTTATGTAGAGAGAATGCAACCAAAAGCATTGTTTTTCATATACTCTCAAGTTAGTCAAAAATAATAGCAGACTTACGTTGCGCTAAACTGAATCTGACACATTGGACAGCTGTTGAGAGTCAAAGAGCCTTCGCTCTGGTTTGCAGTCTTCTCCTTGCAGCTTTCAGTTCCAGGCGTGCTCACAAGAGGTGGCTTCTTTTCTGCAGCCACAGCCTTGGCCTTACTAAACGAAATACTGCTTTGATGCATTTGTGCTTGATGCTCTTTCTTATCCTGTTTTCTGTTTTCCTTGCTGTTGTGTACAGTCCCTCTGCAGTGCTGCTGAAAGTTCAGAGTTTTTGCAGCGCTTTGCGACAATGTCAAGTGGCACGTAGAAGGTTTATGCTGAGTGACTTTACATGATTTAAGATTTACAGCCATTTCTGAAGTACCTTGTGTGTCCTCCCCAACCATATTTTTGGCCTGATCTGTAGCAGTTACACAGCCTGTTTTCTCAGCTGTAGAAGGTAGACTTTTCAGTTCATCTGCTTGGCCCTGTTCCTCAGGTAAACAGTCAATTTGGCCTTCTGTTAGCTGAGGGGAGCTAAGATCCTCTGTTTTTAAAAATTCTTCCTTGCAAAAAGATGGAAAAGATATCCATTCAAAGTCTTTCATTCCAATTTTAAAGACTTCTTGTTTTTGTAGACTCTCGTTCTCAGAGCTCTGTGACGTAAAAGTAGAATGTCTTTAGAACAAACTCAGTTAAATACATAGATTAAAACCAAGGCTAAACTACATTGAAGCAATGAGCATCTTATTTACATGCATCTCCAGCACTTGCAAAACAACTGTCTGAAACATATGCAATGTGTGTCTTTCCTTAACATTTCTAAACTATTCCCACTGATTAAACACAAGTAGCATACTCTTACTATGTCCTTCAGAGGCTAAGGATGAAAAAAAGACAACAGAAAAACACACATACACCTGCTGTTATTCAGAGAAAAAAAAATCTACTTTAGAAGGGCTGTATTTTGTGTTATAATACTGCCTAACGATATCAGAGCACTGTAAAGGTCGTCACTGTATGACTAACCTCTCTGTTACAGTTTGCTTTTTCCAGTTTCATTCCTTTAGGCAGGTGCTAATGCTTATACTTCTGCAGGTAGCCTCTCCAGGAAAATACTCTGAAGTGCTAAACACTGCCATACTGGAGGAAAAAAAAAAAAAAGCCCAGTAAATTGTCCTTATGCTGCATGCCACATAAGGCTCAGTCACATTACAATATGTAGAGGCCAAAGAGCTGTCAACCAACATCTCTTTAAAAGCAATTTCAGATTGTTGTTTCCCCCTCTTAACAGCATTCACTGTCCAGCATTTTAAGCACTACACAAAGCGAGGACAACAAGGATACAGCATGCTACCTCTACCTTTCCAAAGAACTCTGGAAAACTGGACACTGCTTGCCAACTTGTGCATTGTAAATCTTGACTTATGTTCTTCAGTAGCAAAATCCATGTTTTTTCACACTCATTTAAATCATCTTTTTCAAACCAGGAACTTCTGTCAGCCAAAGCCCTGTGAAGAGAGAATCCAATAGTTTGGGAGTAGGAAAGAGAGAAGGAAATACTTCTCATTGCTATTAGTTTGCCTTTTAATTATTTTGATTTACCCCTCCGTTACCTCTGAGGTTTCTTAAGATATAGCTATTCTTAAATATTGCTTTATCAAGGCAGAACTTTTAAAATTACATTTCCAGTAGCTGATGGTGTACTAAGCTGTTTCCAGCCCAACTCAATGGCTAAGTGTGGTGATCCCTTTTGTTAATGGCTAAGCACAATGTTAGGGATTTTATGACTGCAAATTGGTGTAACTCTTTCATTTGCACAACACATTTCCATTCTTACCTATTTTCTCTTGATCAAGTAGTGCTAAAATGAGTATTATATTTGGCAACTTTAGCATGTCAAACCACCAAGAACATAAAAAGTATTCGTCAGTAAGAATAAGTACACAAATGCAGACTTTTCACAGTTTAAAAGAGAGCCAAGGCTCCCTGTAGAGGAAAAAAAATAGCTGTTTATTATACAATTTGTTTACCAAGGGAACCTCTGTCTAGCCCACAGCAAGATTTTTCTAGAACACAAATTATTTAGCCCATCAACTCATTTTATAGTCTACCATGACTTACGTAAGCATTACAGCTTTCAGAATCACCCAATTTTTAAAAAGAACATCTAAAAGCCTTACTTTCTACTTATAACAAATGAGATACAGGCATTTATTAGTCTTTACTTCCAAGTGAAATAGTTAAGCGTAGGCAAGGTGTTTTCTTCTCAAAGACTGAGCGCGACACCTGCTGAGCACAGAATTCATGGAGCGTTTGCAGTGAGGAGGGAAGCTGCGTTGGTCCCTGTGTGTGCTGGGCCATTCCCACGTGGCACTCTGAAATTACTGATTAGCTTTCTAAACAACTTGATCTAATCCTTCCTAGGAAGGTATTAGAAAGGATTAACTATAAAGCAAGCATAAAAAGGTTTTTATGTTAGTAAAGCTGTATAAAAGCCAATCTGAAGAGAGGGATGGGTTGTCAATGTGGGAATTCTAGTTCCAGTGTTCCCACTTCAACCGCTGCATTTTCGTGGGTCACAGTCCAGGAATGATGCTGCATGATGAAGAAACCACAGACAATTATGACAAGCCATCAAAGAGAGGAGAGAGCAGCCTTTTGAAGCTTGTTTTTGGACGGCGCGAAGCTGACTGCACACTTGCTCATCCTAACAGGCTGGAACAAGACCTGAACCCTACCTCTTCAGTCCTTTCTCAACCCTCCATTACCACAGGGCTGGAAAATAAATGAATAAATAAATAAATTATTTCTGGTCCCTGTGAGTCTTATTCGGAAGAAAAAATAAATACATTTTTATATGCGAGCATTCCTCACAGGCTCCACACTTGGGGGTGCTACTTGGTGCCAAGGCACGTGCAGAAGGCGATGGGCCCGGTGCACTTTAACGAAGTGCAGTCGACTTAATTTTCTTTAAGACACTTCGGCCGGCGTTTTATGAAGTAACTTTTCACGCTACCAGCAACGTGCTGGCGGCACGACTGCGGCGTGCTCTGAGGGCGCGGCCGTGCTCGACCCTCGGCCGGGGACGGGAGGCTGAGGCGGCCCCGCTGCTCCGCGCCCCCCCGCGCTGTCCCCGCTCCTGAGGAGCCCTTTCCCCGTCCCGCCCGGACTCACTGGCGCCGCCGGGGGGGCTCCAAGCCAGGGCTGGGCTCCCGGCTGCAGGCTGCCGGCGCCTTCCTGGGCTTGAGGCGCAGTTTGGCGGCTCCTTCCTCAGCCATGGCCGCGGCCCGGCCTCCCCGCTCCGTCAGGGGGCGGCGCTGGGCGGGAAGGCGCCGCCTCAGCGCTCCCGCTCCGCCATGGGGCCCGCCCTGAGGGCGCAAGCGGCCGTCTCGGCTTCAAGTACCCGCAACTGCGAGGTGCTTGTCCGGCTCTTTAGTGTTGGGTTTAGTCCTTAAGTTTTATACGGGAGTAGTGTTTTGGAGATGGGGGGCGCTGGACGAGGCTTGTCAGCGAACGCAGCGTGCTCAGGCGTAGGGGGGATGAGGGAAATGGGGCTTGGGACGAGCCCCACAAAATGGCTGTGGGCTCGGCGGCGCTCCTCACCATCAAATGATTGTTGTACCGACACCAGAGAGATGTTGGTACGTGGCTGAGGCCAAAATATGCCAATTCCAAAAGTAAAGTAGATTGGTAATGCGTCTCTGGTCTAGTTCCTTCAGGAGAAGTGACGCTGCTTGTCTTTTCTGGCAGGAATGTCGCTGGATGACTTGAAATAAAACACGTGTAAGAGCTGAGCCATAACTGGTAGTTTTTGAAGTTGATAGACGCGCTAATCAGGCTGGAGCCTTTCGGAATGCAGCCGGCAGGGAGTAGTCTGTCAGCGCCTTTCTCCATTCCCCAACAGGTAAAAGGGTCAGAAAGTTACCGCTGATTAAATTCTTCATAATCGTTATGAGAATAATTGTATGAGGAAATAAACATCCCAGTTTCTCTGATAATAGGTTCTTGTGGTGGGGAGCAGGTACACAGCACTCTTTTTTTGCAAAACTTCCTAGGCCCAGATAAGGCCACGTTCCTTTTCCATAACAGAGGGAGAGTTCAGCTCTGATTTCACATCAACAGATGCTAATTGAAGAAGACAAAACAAAAAGTATTTTGTTTTGTTTTGCTTTTACTTGGTGCCCTTAGTGACTGTGCTGTAATTCATGTCACACCACTGACAATGGCCACTTGGCGGCAGCAAACAATATGGAAACCTTGCTTTAAAAAAATCAGAGGGGCAGTGAAAGCTCGCTTTTTTTTTTTCTTTTTCTTTTTTTTTTTTTTTTTTTTTTTGACTGAGCTAGTTTCTGCAGGCATTTGTACATATTTCTAGGTGTGTGTATCTATGTTAAGGATTGCTTAAGCCACAGGGTTTCTTCTTTTGCTCCTGAGATGTTAGTGTTTTATACATCTTACGACCCCGTGCATGCGAGTTTAACGGCCTCTGCTCCTAAATCCTGCATTGTACTAACAGGTTTATTCTGCTAGATGTGACTTTTCCAAAAAGAGACATCCAAAGTGTTGTCTGTTTTTCATGCTGAAGGTGTTGCAGTGTGTTACTGTTAGTACTATGACTCATGCATTATAACATTTGCAAAAGCTTTATTATGGATGAGACTTAAAAAAAAATCAGTTATTGTACAAAAAGGGCCACGAGTGAAAGAGTATAATAAAAAGAACAGTGAAAATGATTACTGTAGCTGATGACTGCAAAAGCAAAAAAAAAAAAAAAAAAGAGCTTGCATCTGTAGCAACTGCAGCTTGTAGTTTTTTATTGTTTTGTGGATTTAACCAAAAACTTGGTACAGTAAGATTTTTTAATTGTTGTCTGTTTAATACATACCTATTACAGCCTTTGAAGGCAAGCGCATTAGTGAATGTTGTCATTCTTGTTCTATCTGTTGCTGTAACTACTGCAGATTTCAAACTAGTGTTCTAGAAATGTCTGTCCATTATCTGTACTCAGTATTTTTACTTTGCATCTTTTCAGAATTAAAAATGTACTTACTGTAGCAGGAAGGTGAAGTGTAGAACAAGACCTGTTCTCAGTTCTGCCGTGTTGGACAAGATCATTTCTATTGTTTCCTCCTCTGACATGGAAATCCTATTACTTTTCACTTGATTTTGGGTCTTGCTAAATTTAATAATAATGTTTTGCAATCTTAGAAAAAAACTTCTCATAAAAATGCAAAGAGTAGTCTTTATCATCAGCAGCCTTGACTGGATTTTAGCCAATGGTCAAAGGATTTGAGCTTTTGGAGGCTAGAATGCTTCTACAGATTATCTTTAGGGATTTCCTTGTAAATGGAGTGCCAGCATGTGTAGTTATCTGCTCCCTGTAGAGTCTCATCAAGCTGCACACGCTTAATCTTTGCTTACATGTTCCCTGGTTTTTGCTGTAAATTGGGCCTCAGTTTTAACTTTTGCTCTCAGGAAGAAGGGGCTATTATAACAAATTCTAATCCTTTTGCAATTCCACAATCATTAAAGCCTATAAATTGCCTGCCAAACAAACCAAGTGATCTTTTCCTGGGCTGAGGGAAAGAGGAGAGTGTAAAACGCAGGTGGCAGCATTTGCTGGGGAAGAACTGGTACATTATCAACTAATCCGCCTTCTGCTATTTCTGATTTCCTACCCAACAGCTGCAACATTGAATGAGAGCTCCTGCATTTGGGAAGAATTAGAAAGCCTGGTAATGCAGGGTCTCTATTACAGATACAACAACTCACAGACAGGGATGAGATTTTTGCTGCCGGTGTAGAATTTGGAGTGTTAGGCATTTTATAGCCTGGAAAAATTGTAATTTTCAGCTGTTGTTATGGAGTAATCAATGAAGAAGAGATGCCATAGTTTCTGCTAGGTTTCTCTCAGGGCCTGATGGAATTTCATGTGTGAACTATATATAAAATATATAAATAAATATGAATATATATTTTCAATGTACCACTTTGAGGCTAAATCATATGCAGTTTTATTAAAACTTTTTTTTTTTAATAGTGATTGATAGTATCAGATAGTTTTGATCCTTCTAAAATATTTTTGTATTTCTGTAGCGATAGCTCCAGGATCAGAGGAGAATGTTAAGGATGAATTGTGCTTTGCTAGAAACCTGAACATTGTTGTGTTTTGATTAGTTGGTCTAACCCATGCTTGGGTTAGGAGCATACGTTGGCAATTTCTTGTTCTTGACAAATATCCTGTAGCTTCGCTCAGGAATCAGTGTGTCCCTTCTGCTAAATGCTGTCAAGGAAAATGTCCCTGAAGATATAAGGGAGACTGAAGTTTGTATAGTAGAGCATCAGTGAAAGCTTCCGCAGCAAAAGGACTTGCCAGGGTTATCTCCTCTACAGCTGAGCAGCAGCAAATGTAGCACTGGAAAGAGTAACTCAGCCATATTTCTCTAGCTGTAGTGAAAAGGGAAAATGTGATTATTTTCATTGTTATATTACAATTCAAGCCACAGGATTACGAATGCTGTGTAATACTTCCTTTAGCATGGTCAGGAGACTAACACGCAGTTTCAGTTTGAGAAGGCTCGTTGGTGTTCCAGCGAAAGTCAGATGAATGGAGATGGTTTTGTAAGCTCTCCCTAATTTTAGTGGTAGGTGACGTAGTCTTTTCTGTGAGAAGCTTTGAAACCCGCTTCCTCTGGTAGCTTACCAGGGCTTGCATATGATAATGTCCAGAGTCGAGAGCACAACTCATCTTTTCCATTCAGCCTTCCCTTTTCCCGTGTAAGGACTGATCAGTACCTGCGTGGCTGTATATCAGAAATCAAGCCATGGGATTTTTATATGCCAAGATGAGAAGACCTGAAAAGAGGACTAAAAAGAGGGAGAGTGGCATGGCATTTGTGGGTACCGGGTTGCCAAGGAGGCATATTGTATTGAAACAGTTGCCTGGGAAACATTTAAAAATACGTTGAGTGGAAAAGCATATGTGATGTGCCCACAAGTGTTCTGTGTGAATGAAATGCCATGGCTGATGATGGCACCAAAAGACTGTTACTATTGCACGAAAAGATGATGCAAATGATGTTGTTTGGTGGTTTTTTTTTTTTTTTTTTTTTTTCTTTTTTTTTTTTTTTGCTCGTTTTTCTTCCCGTGTCCTCTTTGCAGGAGGTGTGCTGAAGGAAGGCTGCTTGGCTCTTGGCCGATGGACTAAAGTAAACGTACAGAAAATGCTGCGTGCGGTCATCGTTATCGTCTGCGGCTAAAGGTGGTAAGAGTTGTTTGGCTTCCGTGTAGACATCCTGAACCAAATTGACAAGAAGCTTGCACAATTACCCCTCAAAGTAACAATGGCACTCTTGTTACACTACTGCAGTTGTACACAAATAAATAATTCTCTGACATGACCACTTCAATTTGTGTTAAGATTATACGTGGAGGCTCAGGCTGAGGCTGTTGCCTCACTGCAGTGGGGTTTACATGTTGACACCATGTAGAATGCAGAGTTTATGGACAAGGCACGTTGCACAGCTTATGTGGAAAAGTCACTCGCTGACCTAATTTTTTGTTTGGGGAGCTGAAGCAGAGGGAGATCAGGGGAGAATTTTTTTGGACTATAGCTCAAACACTCGGTTCTTCCTTAGATCAGACCCAGTTATTGAGGGATCGTACTGACATAAAAGAATGAAGAGGGAAGGGAACGGTGTCACTAGAACAAACTATTATATCCTCTTCGTTGTTTCTGAGAAAGAAAACTCTTATTTTTCCTGTGCAGCCAGGAACCAAGGGAGCTAGCAGCTGTAATCTGTGCTGTGCTACCTCAGACAAAGAAGTTAATCAGGTAGCGATTTCCACATACTGGAACACGTCTCTCCTTCACGGAGAATGGTCAGCAGATGTCAGGCTCTAAGGTTTATAATCTCCCTGCCTAATCCTCCTGTGGAGGTTTGTCCTACTGTTGGTTCAACAGAAGTTTAGGAAGCCAGTCTGGGAGCCAGCAGACTTCGCCTGGCCCAGCTTTTATGCGGTACAGGGTGGGACAGTAAGTTTGGTGGAGGAGAGACGCTGGGGAGGGTTCGGCTGCTGAGCCGGCAGCCCAGAGGCCTTTTTCTTAGTAGTGGCTCGGCGAGGGAGAAGGCCCATGAGGGCCTAGCTTCTTGAGATGTTTGTTGCCCGTTTGAAGCTGTGAAGTTGCTGTTTATCTGGTAATGAGCGTGCTTCTCCCCTGTGAAGAAACATTTTTGACTGACGGAGACTGCTGACTCTGCTGTTGTTTCGGCCAGCGAGAGGATGCTTTTTGGCTGGCTAATCTGGGCACAATCTGCCCTAGGTTCTGAGATGATCCAATGACTGTGTTGGAAAACCATGAATCAGAGGAAGTCTTCTGTGTCTCAGTCATGTCCTGGTATCACTCATCATTTTTCTGGCCCAGTGTGTGTCTGGTTAAATCAAGTCCTGATGTTTTAGGCCCTGGGGTTAGTGTAAGAGAGGCGGGGAGAATCTGCCTTTCATCTTCCTCTACAATTTTGCAATGTGACTGAAAACTGTTGGAGAGAATGTTTCAGATCTCAAACAAAGATTAGGTTTGATGGCATGAAGCCCTGGATTCTGTGGCCCAGCCTCGAATTCTGTTGAGGGAGTTGTATAATCTCCCCACACTTTAAAGGACTTCGGCTCTGAATTTAGGATCAAAAATGGCTTGAGGTTTTCGCATTTCTATCTTTCTTTTTTAAGTGTGTCTCACAGAATTGTAGCCTATAGCACTTTGGATTCTTCCTGTTTGCTCTGCATCATTCCTTCATCTGAAATCAATGTACTTAAGGGCTCCACACAAAAAAAAATCCATAAGTAATAGCTGTAGTAATTACAGAAGATCACATGTCTTCTTTTACAGGCATGAAACCACAAAACAGTGGGGCAAAAATGCCAGTGCTAGTTAATGTGGTGTGCTGGTATCCATAACTGGAATGGTGTATAAAATCAACTTTAAAGAGAATGTGTAATTGAACGGAAGAATATTTCTTGCTTAAACAAATGTGGATAATAGGTTTAGTTAGTTCTGTGATTTTTTTTCTTAAGGACTAGGTAGTGTTTTAGAAAGCAAATCTATTAAATCTTAGGGAATAATCCAAACCAAGAATCCAAACCATGAATATTCTCACTGAGCAGTGTATTTTGATTGCAATCTAGAGTTGTGGTAGTTATGCTGCTTTACAGAAAGCTCTTGGAATACATAGGATGTCCCCGCTCCCCTTCCTAAATTCTGTCCTTTTTCAGGCTTTTTCTCATCTCCTTCATTAGAGCTTGATTCAATAAAAGAAATAGAAACCGGGACTCATTCAGAAGACCTGACAGTACAATACAGTAGAGCTATAGTTTCCCTTTTCCAGATGTCACTTACTTAATTGTATCAGACTCAGGCTGACCTGAGCTTGGTTTATTTACCTTGTTTTATGCCCAGTGAACTGAAACTATCTTGTGACATTGTCAATGTGAAAGGTCATGCTGCTTGGATTATGTCTTGTAGTAACAGGACTGTGACACCTACTTAAAGATACTAAAGTAGGTTTTTGCCTTTGCTGTCAAATTGCAGCTCCCAGCATCTGCAAATCAAAACCAAAAACCATTTAGACTACTTCCAGTAAAAAAAAAAAAAAAAAAAAGAAAACAACAAAAGATGATGAATTCCTGTCACATCCAAGAAGCAATGTTGCTGTCAAACTGGAGCTTCATGCTACTGTTCCTTTCATGAGTAAGCTTAGAGTTAGGCTGCTTTTGGAGTATTTTCCCCAGCTGACTTCTCCAGTTCCCCAAATCTGCTTTGCTGTTCCTTCGATTCATCTGTGCTGATCTGGTATAAATTTGATCATTTCTTTTTAATCACTGGAAAGTACTGTACAAGAGGATGTGTAGTAGGTGCAACAACAGGTCATGATGCTGCTTTAGGACAGGAGGTGTGTTTAGTTAGCAAAGTACTGTTTTGTACAAGCCGTTCCATTATTTTCCTGCTCTTCATTAGTAAGTCCTACCATATTGTAATTAGCTATTGTATTAGAAGGTAACATTGAAGGTTGTGAGGAAGAGTAGCAGCTTCGCAGCTCTTTGTGGCTGTTCTCTAGCCTGCATAAAGCAAGCTGGTTAGCTTCTATTAAATCCTACTGGGCAAGAATCAACATTATGAAGAGCTACAAGAAATTGGGCTCTGTTAAGCCGTAGTGTCAAAGGAAAAGCTGAATCCAGGGCATTACAAGCAACTGTTTCAGCCCAATTGGATTGGCTGGACATGATGATGTAAGATCTATCATAAATGGAGCTTTGTAGGCAGAAATGCCAAATATAGATGACTTTAAGTGAGCTGTCTCACATTCCCCCTAAAACCAAAAAAGATTTAGGAGAGCCTGATGAAGAAGTCTGCTGTACAAGGTTCAAAAGACAGCAGAGATCAGCAGGAAATTGTCATCAGTTCTTTTTTTTTTTTTTTTTTTAAATTATAATGAGACTAGGATTGACATCCCCATTTGCTAGTCACATTATATAGTAAGGGATGGTCATTTTTCCAAAGAGCTTACCCATCAGTAATGATTTCATTTAGAAATTAAGTCAGGGAATTTCTACTGCCTCTAGTGTGATGCAGTAAGCCGGAGTACTAATTACGGGGATCCCTTCTGGTCTCGAAGCAGTCCATTCTTACTGTCTTTCATACTTATACCTGTTTATGAAGTAGAAAACAGGTGTGCAGAATTAAGGATATTGCTTGAGATAACACGACCTGGGGCCTGAACTCTGGTCTGTTTTTCTCTGGGTCTTTGATTAGGCACAAGGCTAACCTTCCTTTAAAGCAGCATTTTACTCCCAGAGGCTTTCAACACAGTGCCTTTCATCAGCTTTGAATTCACCAGGAAAAAAAAAAAAAGGAGAAGTCTGCCTAACATCTCATGTCTTCCCGAGTATTGATAAACATTAGTGCTAACGTACAGTATCCTTTGCCCCAAAGACGTGCTCTGGCTTTAGTACCACACTTCTAATGACAAACATTCACCTAGTTTACCATATGCATTCTTTTATCTTAACTGTTCTCTCTGCATGTTAGGAGATTTATTTCTACCCATAATGTATTTCATGTGTGTTAGTTGTAAATATTGTGCTCATAAATCAGCCTGGACCATCCAGCCCCAAGGATGGAGACAACTTACAATAGGTCTGTCTGCTTCAGATTGGGAGGCTCTACTAGCTCGCTGTTTTTTCCATCTCTTGGCTCTGTTAGTGGCGTATTGCCAGTCTCCTGTCTCACATTAACAGGAATATTATATATACTGAACGTAAAGTGTTTTTCCTTCAGGACTAGAAGAATGTAATGGAGCATGCATCTGGCAGCGTGACATTCTTCCTATGGGGTGCGGTGTGCCCTCCATGCAGAAAATCATCACCATGGAGTTCTGCCTCAGTCCTGTAGGCACGGGGAGTTTTACTGCGTGCACTGAGGTAGGTCTTAGACCAGGTTGGGAAAGCTTTGTGTTGGGGACTGCATGCATATATGCATAACGTGTAATGAAAAATTGATTCTTCTCCCCTCCCTCCAGCAAAACCTCTAAATTAAATACTGCAGAAGTAGCGCGTCTGGAGCACGATCCCAGATCTCCAGCTTTTTCATCCCCCTTCTAGAACCAGTTCCATCTGTGTTTACACCTATGACCCTACTTTTATTTCTGCGGGATGGAAGCTCATTGTATTTACCTCATAAGGTGTTTTTGGAGAATGTACCAGTTCATAAAGTGTATGCCTGAGGACACATCAATACTACAAAAGTATCAAATTGCCCCCAAACTCTGTAGGATTGTTACTACTCATCATCATCACATAGTTTCATCTGGACTCTTCTCCCTTTGTCATCCTGTGGGAAAGCTTGTCCACTCAGCAGGGACTGCAAATAGTTTCTGCTCCTCCAAAACTAGTATCCTTTTTACTGATTTTAAGAATCCTGTGCTCTCAAAATTCCTATATTTGTGTTAATCAAATCATTACATTGGATTGCCTGAAACAATCAATGTTCGATAAGCTTCTGGTACTTTAATTGGCTTGTTTTTAGAAGTCTGAAACGTGCTGAGCTGTAGGTCTGAACTAAACAGAGGCTGTCACACCAAAAATACTCTGAAGTAGTATATTTCTTCGTGGTAGTGCAGCTGAAAACACCACATTTACTGTAATTAGTGCATGCCACTCTTGTTCCTATGCTTCTCATTTATGTGTACTTAAATGTGTTTCTTGGAGGTCATGTTAAACTGGTGTGTTCTGTTGGTTATTCTGGTCTAATAAAAAGACCCTTCATTTGCATCACACAGTACATCCCAAAAGTGTAAGCCTGCATAAACAAGGTTTCTCAGAACAGTCTGTGACCCAGAGCACATGATGCATTTCAGGAGAGCCAGAAAGGAGAATTCTACCATCACCTGAGGGGAAACAAGAATCAGAAAGAAGCGAGGAGGGGAAATTTTGGTGCTTATTTTTAGACTCTGTGGGTGAGTATTATTTTCAGCTCTCTCCATGTTAATTTCTACAGAACATTGTATTAATGTGCAATTACGTGTGATATGATGCTAATAGAGCCTCGTAATTTCTAGCTAAGTCTGAAGTAATCACTCAGTAGCAGTCCCTGAATAATCAGTACAATCATTTGTACCCGGATAAGGCAGCAGTCAAAGACGTGACTATAGACAATGTAGATATGTCTGAGAAACCTTACACATGTATTTATTCTTAATGAGTTGATAAGAATATGTCAGCGACATCGGGTCAATCCTGCAGGTAGCTGAAGGTACACTGTTACTGGAATTAATGTGTGTTCAGAGCTAACTTTCAGTACAGCTATGTGGAGCTGGTTTTGTACTTGCGATTGCATACCTTCAGCATCTTCTCTGTTTAGCAGAACACTACACCCTCATAAGTTTCATACAAGAACATGCTACTTATTAATCAGCACTTTATTGTCTCAGTATGCTTAAAATAAGCGTTTTGTCACATTCAAGAGGAAACTTTATTGGTTTGTGTTCTGGCACCGTGCTCCATGTTGTCAAGTGCTGTCAGTTGGCTTCTTTCTGTAACTTATTTACAGAGAAAGAGAGAGATTGATATTGAAACATTCTGGTAACAATTTTCATCAGATAGATATTGGATGTGTCATTGAAGTATCTCTAATCTTACAAAGAACAAGAGAATTAATGAGTGTTGGTCTCATCTTGTGTGCTAGAGAGGTCCCCCTTTAAAGCCTTTGACTACTGTATAGGACAGGGAACAAAAGCTAAAATTCCCCTGTTGAACAGTGAATACAGTGAGAGGAAGGAAAAAAGATAGCATCTTATCAAAATATCTTCTGGTTTCCTTTATAAACAGCTAAGAAGCAGCTTCACCACTTCCCTCACTCGGTATTAAGCGAAGGACCTTTGTGAGGACAATAGGGGATAGGCCTACCAAAATTCTCTTTGACCGTGTCTTTAGTTTAAGTATCAATAATTGCAAATGCTGCATTAATGCCAGATGTTTCTAGTTAGGCTACAGTTGTGTTTTCATGTGATGTGGAAGCAGAAAAGTACAATGAGTCTGGTCTTGGCTTCGAGAAACTTGCTTTTGTCGCTGGTTCTGAAGCTGGCCTTTTGACTGACATTACATGAGTCACTACATCTCTACATCACTCCCACTCTTTGCGAACTCATCAGCAGAAAGACTGCTTAATGGCACTCTTGTACCTTGCACAAAAAAAGACCAGATCTTATTTGACATGACTAGATATCACTCTTACTGAATTTAACAATTGACAACAATTTACAGTCAGAACGTTCTAAATAAGGACCAAGTACAACAGACATGTTAAAGCTATTTTGGTAGCTTATACTATAAATGGAGCACCAGAAAAGACAGCAAAAGAGGCCTGATTTTTGTCTTTGTGTAGATAGGAGGAATTAAATTTTGAAGTGATGAACTAATAGTTCCCGAATCAGTCTGCAAAACCATAAAGTGTATTAGCTCCTGAATTCCAATAATAGTTGAGACATATAGAGGGTTGATTGCAGCAAAAAAGCACGGAAGTTTGGGAACAATTGAGTTGAACAATATATCTCCTCTGCAGAAGACCACATGCAGTTTTTGATAAAGATTTCTGCAAGCTTATTAAAAATGCTAAGGTTTTTCGATAGTTTACTGTTATAAATAGAAACTTCTAGGGTCTTTATTGAGTGCCATATGTAATAACTTTTGAGTATGGATATGTATTTACAGCCTGTCACAGAACACAGAACTCCCATTTTAGTAAAATAAATATAAAAAACATCTCTGTGGGGCAGGTGTACACAAAACATATATATAAGGTCTTGGAAAATGTGGCAGATGATTACTAACCTCATTAGAAAAGAAAGTTGGAGGAACTTAAAATGCTGTGCAAATTTCTCCGTGTCTCTAATGTTTATTGGGTTATCAATTGGGTTTTATTGTGCAGTACCATTTTCAGAAAACTCAGAGATGAAGGAATAAACAATTAGTCTTGTGTTGAATGTCCCAGCTGAGAAAATCTGAAAAAGAAATTATCTGGATTACCGAATGTCAGAAGCATTATTGATATAGTTGTCCTTAAAAGGAGATACTGTAGGAAATAGAATGGATTAAATTATTGGAAACATTCATGGAGTAAAAACACTATTAAAGCATTTTAAGAGTCATATGACCAGTGAACCGAAAGTGTAAAAACAACGCTTTGGAAATGAATATTTTCCCAAGAAAACTTTTCCAATAAAAACCTGGGAAACTGCACTTTTTCTTGTGGTTTAAAAAAAAACACAACAAAACACATTCCAACTTTAAAGAGACAGTGCTTCCATAGAATTTGCACGTTCAGAAGGTACTCCATCCTTAAAAACTATGAAAAAAAAGAAAAATTTAGGACTTAATATATATATTTTTTCCGGTGTATGCCTACTATTCTTTTTGTGTATTTTTCCGTGTGGATGATAAAAGTAGATGGAGCAGTTTCACAACTGCTTCCATTTGACTTCTTTTTCTGACTCGTATGCACTTGTGGAATTGCTGCTAGTGGAAAAACTAAAATCAAATCACTCTAGGGAGCAGCATGCACAACATACTTTGTTGACATTTTAATATGTATGTCAGTAATCCTTTTCTTGTCCGAGCTTTTGTAAGCTTGCTTTTGGTGAGGACTGATGTGCTCAGTGCCTTGCAAATGAAATGAGAAACCTTAATTGCTGTTTCGAATCTAGTGTGTACTAGTAGCAATTTAATGGTTGCTTTCTATAGGGTTATTTTTAAGCAAGCCATAAATAAGCAGTTCCATGGTCTCAGATGTGTTCTACCTAAATAATGAATGCAATTGGTCCTAATTGTTTTCCTTGGTAGCTCTCAGAAAGTGTTCTCATAAAGGATTTTGTCTGGTCAGTCTTAATTTCTTATTCCCTTGACTTTTGCTGGTGGTTCTTGGTAGTTTCTTGAGGCACTGTGGACTGAAACATTGCTGAAGTGAAGTCCTGCCTTCTTCCTGACAGAACTGGACCAGCTGTGTAGACAAAGGGCTTCCACCTCCAGGGCTGTCATGTCTGATATCCTTCATTGGTAATAAATGCACAGAAAAAGAGAATGGAGAAATGGACCCATCCCACACCAGCTCCCACTCTGTGTGGAATCACAGACTTGAGCTTATAATGTGAACCACCATTTTTATATAGATAATATATAAAGCACAAATACGTATTGAATTGATTTTTTTTCCAGATAAATATATATTTGTGCTCTCTCTATCTAAAAGTTTTATTTACACATATGTATAAAGCTGTGTACTGCTGGATATACAGTTGAGAGTGTGGCAGGATTCAGAAAGGTCTGGGATGTTTGTATGGCTAGCAAGAACACCCAGCTTGGTTATAGTTACACTCTTTAAAATAAAATGCAGCAACATCTGAGAAGCAACAAAGGAACCCTTTTAACTCTTGCTGGTGAAGGAGGGACTTGCAGTTTGGATTGGTGCCTCCTGAAGGTCTTCAACCTCTGTATGAAGGAGCTAGTCATGGCCAACGTCAGAAACAGGACAGTGGATGCCCTATGTGATACATTCCATCCATTTCTGTGCTGAAAAAAAACCTGCAAAAACCTGTCAAGACACATAGGCCTGGTCCCAAAGTTATTGTGGAAGAGAGAAGTGAGTTTCTGAGAGAGAAAGAAAATGGAATATAAGGCCTGATGTAAGACATCTGAAAATGTTAAAAATGCTTAAAAGTGTGGGATTTTTGAGCATTATCCTACCACCATGAATTGATTTTAATCCAGTACTGGCTATCTCAACCCTTTCTTAGCTTAGTTAACTGTGCAAAATACTCCATTTTCCTGTGTTGAAATTCAAAAAGATAAAACAATCCACTGCTTGGATTTTCTAAATTCACGTAACTTTTAAATGGGAAATAGTTTTTGAGCAAGAACAATAAACTTGCTGGTAGTGGGTGGCATAAAGAGACTGTTTTTTCCATTCAAGGCTTTTTTCTTTTAAGTGTATTTGATTTAGATTGATTTAACCTGGTGTGGGAATTGAAAATTTGACTGAAACTTCCTGTTCTGAGTTGTGGCTTAAGTGAGTTGCCGGGTGAATGTTTCTTGCCATTCTTGTATCTTCCTTCTTGCACAATGATCCTTGATGGGTTTCCATCTCGTGTGTGGGCTTGATGAGGCAGTGCACTCACGACAGGTTAAAAGCACAGGAAATCTGTGCTTCCATCCAGACCTTATATACCTTTGATAGAATTACTTAGTTTCTTTCTTTTGCCTCAGTTTGTTTGTCAGTACGGTTTAACTTTTATAGGTGCTGTGAAACCCTGTTGGAGGACTTGCTGAAGTTCTTGGATGGAGGATATAGATCGTATTCTACCAGGTGCTTCCTCACTGAGCTGGTAAATAACCTCAGTTGGAAGTGGAAATACACTGCCTTGCCTTCCTTACGCAGAACCCACTTCATTGTTCTCCCAGTAAATTGGTACTTTTCCTGTTTCCACTGCTTCTTTAAAGGTTTTGTGGAATGCTTTAAGATGTCTCTGACAGTTTCAGGCCCACTCCTGCTTCGAGCCAAGCCACGTCAAGCAGGTTGGCACCAAAGGTTTCCCTTAGAGGAATAGTTCTGTCTGGCCAGGCTGCGTAGTGATAGCCCTTAAGCTACAGCAACATCTACAGATGTTTCCCCTCTTCTGACTACTTGTGTCAACAGGAAACTGTCAGTATGCATAATGGCTTCCAAACTTAAAACTTCGGCAAGCAGTACAGAAAGAAATCATAGAATCATAGAATATGCCGAGTTGGAAGGGACCCATTAGGGTCATCGAGTCCAACTCCTAATCACAGGCTGCAGGTATGTTGGCAAATTAACAGCTTAAGGAAAGGTTTCTGGGCTCCGAAACTTCATTGTACGTCAATATATTGTTGAAAGAGCTCATCGATATATTGTTGAAAGAGCTCTTGCACATTTTTAGCTGGGCCAACTAACACTTTCCCAAACAGTTCAAGAGCTGTTGTGAGCAAAGCCCATTCATGCAAGGCATTTTGCATGCATCCTTTCTGTTGCAGAGGTGGGTAACTTGAAGCTGTGGACATGTATTGTGGCCACAGGCTATGAAACAATCCCACAGAACAACCTTAGGCTTAGTGATACAGATCTCTGCGCAGTATCTGGGGGGATTTTCACAAGATGGAGCAGGCAATCTTCGACTTGCTGGAGACCATCAGCCACACAACCTCTTCTGCTGGGGTGCAGAGGTCTTTGTGCTCGGCCGCTGGCAACATAAACACAAAGCATAACTTTGTGTGAACTGCGTGCCATTGTTTGACTTGCATTCTGTTTGGCAATCCCTTGGAGTCAGTTGACCACCACCAGCCCTGTGCCACTGTCACATTTCTAGAGATCGTGCACTCTGAGTATGGCAGTGCAATTTTGCCCCTTAGCTCCCCTTCTACTACGTTCTTCTATGAAATATTTGCAGGTCTTGTATTTCACGATTGGCCCTATTACTGATTTATCTCCTGTACTGTTTTTCCCACTGGGATCCTGTTCTTTTTTCAGAAATGACCTCCCTTGCTAGTAAACCACAGCTAATTTGGTCTTAGTTCCCTCCCTGTCCCCTCCTCCTAGCATGCTAATAGTGATCCTAACTGGCTGTTAACTCCTACTCTGCAGTTGTCACTGAGCTTTCCGAGATGTATTCTAATTTCCACTTGTAATGCTTGCTTGGCACTGTCTTCTGCTGGAGGTGCAACCTGCACGTTAGGAGGTGATGGTCATTACCAGCATCAGCTTTGGAGAGATTCAGCAGGTAGATTCAACAGATTTGCTGCCCGTGTATTTGTTTAGACAGCTTCATGGGCACTTCACATGGGAGCCAGCACTGCAGTGCATAGCACCGGAAAACCAGGGCAACATGGAGGTAGGAGGAAGTGTTTGTAGTGCACACGAAGTGCTTTCAAATAACATTCGGAAGTTGCAAAAACTGGTGGTGTTCCTATTTGCTTAAACATGTAGCAATGGAATCCATTAACAAGGATCAGGACAGTTGTTCAATCAGGTGACTGAGGCCAGGGCAAACAATCTCAGCCTGTCGCTGAGATCAAGGCAGGCAGACCTGGTTACTCAGTTATTGATAGATGGCTGTGCAAACACAGTCAGGAATAGTAGCTGAATCTTTTTTAGAAGCAATTTTACTTGCTTGCTTTTCCTAGAATTGAAATGAAATGAGAAAAGGATCTGTGGCCTGACATACCTCCAAAGGAATTTCAAAGACCTTGTTAATAAATGATGTAAGGAAAAGCAATGGGCAAAAATGGCAAAGCATCTGTGTGAAGCTGTTGAGGCAACCTGACAGATTGTCAGGTTAGCTGAGAGAATTTGCCGGACTAGGAAGAAAAGGCAGCAGGCGCTCACTGGGCCTCCTTCGTTACAGCAGAGCTTGATTTCAATGAGTGATTTGGGGTTGGAGTTAGATGATCTTTAAGGTACCTTCCAACCCAAACCATTCTGTGATGGCAGGCTTAAACTGTTACACAAACAGAGGATCGGCTCTACCTATTTGAACTTGCATTTCTTAGGCTACCGTGGACAAAACTGGCTTCTTGTGTAATCAGGTGCGGCTTGAATAGAAGTCAGTAGATTTGTATCTGTTCAGTGTAGGAAATGAATTTCATCTATTTTGAACGTGTCTCATATGTAGCATGTCTGTCAGGCTGGAAGAGGAAAAAACACATGCAGAGGTACATTTTGCTTACATAGCTGTGTGCTCAGCTAGCTGAAGTAGCATTTCAACATAGGAATGTGTGTGCTGAAGCAGAGTCCCTTTGTGGGCTTTATATGAAACAAAGAATTATTGAAGAATCCAGTCCTGCTAAGCACTCTGTTTCCACACATAATTTTACATTTGTCTGATGGTACTATTCAGAAATTAGAACTGTAGCTCACAGGCTGAATTGGCTTAAGGATTTTGAAACACAAGCTTATTCCAACTTGAAGTGAAAGAAAGCTACTAAAAAAAAATGTTCAAAACTTTTGGAGTTCTTTGACTTTTGTATTGGGTACAATAGGACACGATTAAAACTAGGACATTTAGAATTAGACGGTCTTGTTTCACTTTGAAAATATATTTTAAAACTATTTTGACAATGGTGGCACTCTCTGCATTTATACTCCTTTCTAAATTAAGTAAAGTAAATTCCAGTGGAAATTGTCTGCTCTGGCACAGTAGAGTTCTGTTGAATTTTTTCGAGCCAGACCTGCTAGGGACCTCGTTGCTTTTGCTGCCGAGCAAGGAGAGATCCTCTTTACAGAGGCAATTTAAATGGGCAGCTCCTTTTGATGGTGGGTATGAGAAGGAATAAAGACACAGAGCAAAAACGTGCTTCAGGCAGGTCACGCAGTAGGTCACCACAAAGCTGCCCTTCTGATTCTGGTGCTAAACATAATCCAGTAGACTGTTTCCTCTTGTAGTACACAGCTCTTTATATGCCCCCATGTAAAGCTCTAACAAAAGAAGTCGTATTGTGCATTTCCACTTTAGGGAAGGAGAAAGGGAGAATTGACGTGCTGCAAATGGCCTTGCAAACCTGAGGAAGAATTAGGTGTTTGATTCTCAGGTTTCTTCAGTCCCGCCATGCCACTTACCTTTGTTTTCAACTAATGAAAGTGTCAATGGTCTTAGCACAGTAAGTAGGGGAGGGAGGCATGACAGAGATTTCATATGGGGAAATTGCAGGTGACTCCTGAACATCCGTGTAGATTAGACTGAATGTTTCAAATAAAATGTTATTAATGACATTGTTGGTCATGGAACTTTTTTTGGATATGAGCTGAAAATGAAAGGTGGTATAAATCCATATCATATTCCTGCGTTTTGCATGCTTTTTGTGGAACAAACCCACAGAGCTTCTGTAGGCCAGCACGAAGTAGTCTGCATTGATCCAACTGGACTGTTAATGTTGTGTCAGGAGACCAAACTTGCTACTTCTGAACCTTACTGAGCTTTCAATTTTCAGCTTAAATACAGAAGAGACGTCAAACCTAATTTCTCAGCTTATCGTGCAAATAATATTCTAAATCTTGCAGAATCATAACTTCAGTGTGAAGCTTCCCAACTGTTTCCTATTGATAAAGGACTTAGCTGGGCACCAAGAGATAAGACTGTAGGATGGAGAAATTGCTGACCTAGTCATGTTGTCTTCCAGTACTGCATTCCTATATTGAGGTTGTGGGTAGGTGTGACTCTGTACAAGTTAACATTCTAATCCTACAGCCATTGAATTTATGGAAATTTGGGGCACTTGGTGCCTTACAGGGAACAGTCTTTATATATGGGCTTTAGATTCTTGGCAGATTGTCAGTGTAGAGCTCAGATTGATTAACGTAGTGCTATTACTCTGAATCTGCATATGCTGTGTTCAGAGAGCAAATCTGACTGGAAACTTTGCTGACACCTTTTGGAAGGATTGAACCTTCAGGATCGAGCCTAGGAAAAAGTGTCAGGATCAAGCAAGGGTTTCCGTTAGTACTGCCAGCTGAGAGTGGCAATGGACTTTGTGAGAGCCTGGAGCTTGTATTCCTTGCGTCTAAGTAAATACGCTCTCCATAGTGGTGCTGAGATAAAGGATTGTCTCGACGTTCCAGATAATTAATTATTTAGACAGAGATAAAATTAGACAAATTAATTGGACAAATGGAAAAAATCTGTACAGATGGTTAGGAGCACCTAAAATCCCATGTGGTACACTGACTGCTAAGTCAGCTAACATTTTTTTTTATGAATGAGAAATCTAATAAGGAAGGGAAAACAGTTAAAATTTGCCCTAGAGCAATTGTAACTTCTACACCTCTTTTTTTGGTTCATAAACACCTCTGTCTCCTGCAAAAACACTTGCGAGGATACTTTTTAATATGGTTTGCTAAGTTTTGTTGCTTGACTTCATTGTTCCTGCAAATCAGCAAATGAATTCCATTTGCAGTTCAGGTTTTTTCTGAGACGAGGAATATTTATGCCAGATTGCTGCTCCTACCTTTACCCTTAAAAATCACACGCTACAGGAACTCTGTCTCGCAGAAGTACGCAGCTGTAGTGAAGTGTAGTGTGCACGTGGAAAGATCTGGTAGGGCCAGGCTCCGACACGTACCGTGCTAGTGTTACTCCATGAAGTAGCTTCAGGCGTGCATCGATAGCACGTGCCCCGTATCTCACGTTCAACTGCTAATACAGTCAGTGGAGCTGTGAGCTGTATTTCACAGTCCCTTTGTCTCCTCTTGGAATCACAGCCATTCTGATTATTTCGCTGTGGCTGTCCAAGAGCTGATTTATCCCAAAATGTGGCAGATGAGGCTCTCCGATAGTGATTACGGTTGAACCATTCCAGTTTGATGCTGATGTAAGACAGAACTGGCCTTTGAAGTCAGATTTTTACCCAAGAGTAGGGAGGAAAAACTGTTCTCCTTAGCTAAGGCAGTTGGCAAGGTGTTTTTGTTGTTGTTTAATTTTTTTTTGGTTTTCTTGTTTATACAGAAGTTCATGGCTTGTTAGTATTCCCCCCAAAATCTGAACAGCTTCCAAGTATACTCAAGTTAGCATTCTGCAGAGAAGAGGGCAGTGCTGTTGCAAAGCACATAACAAAAATAAGACGTGTAGAGCAGAAAAAGTCTAAAAAATCGGAGAAGTCTATGGAGCTGGTGAGAAAATGAGAGGTGACATGAGAACAGGAAGGAAAGGGGAAGGTTATGTCATTAGAGACTGGAATTCAATGTTTTGATGAAACTCCATGGATACAGGAAGGAGCAGGGTGGGTAAAAATAGCTAAATGAAAATGGTATGAGTTCCAAGAAATGAACTCTCCGAAAAGAAAGAAATATATGTTCTTGCTTAAAAACAGGCAGAAGAAGTTATGTGTTTTTATGAACCATTAGAAAGAATGAAGGAGGAAAGAAAGGGGTGAAAGTTGCGGACTGCAATCTCTTTTTTTCTCCAAGCAAACTCGAAACTTGGTGTTGTTATACACATTTCATCCAAATTCTCAGTGGCTTGGTTCCCAAGAGAGAGAGAACACTTTTTCAGTAAAACCATCTCATCAGAAGACCTTGGAGGCGGTTCAGAGTTTCTGGGCTGAGCACATGCATGCACACTTAGGCGTACAGATATCAAATCCACTCCCTAACTGATACAAAACACTACTGATGGTTGTTTGAGCAAATGGCCATCACATATAGAACAGTTTACTCTGCAGGATTTAAACGTGTCCAAAGCCAGCAAACAAAAAGATTGAGGTCTCTTTTTTTTTTTTGTATACCGAATTGTATATGCTTGTGACCCTCCCACTGAGATTCTTATCTTATCTATAAAACAGAAAGCTCTTACAACAAAAACAAGAAAGGAGAAAATGAAGCAATTTACTTGGATTTTTTGGTTGTTGTTGTTGATTTCGGAACAGATGGTAACATATCACAATGGAAGTTTTATAAAAATTTCCATCTTTTAACTCTGAGTGCAGGCCTTAAATTTTTCCCTGGTGAAAATGTGGAGCGTGAGTCATTAAGCATGCTATGCTCTGTCTGCATGGGATTTTCACTTACTGCATTCAGAAAAGTCAGAAAGCCGTTCCATTACAGCAACTGAGTTTTTTTTCTTCTCCACCTGGGCAAACGGCCAATTCCATCATCTCGGGCTCAGCAGTAGGAACAAGGAAGGTACAGTCTGAGGAAGGGTTGTAATGCACAGACAATGGGAGAGTCCAAGAGCAGGAGTCGATCTCCAAAGCTCAGACAATTGTCAGAAGAAGTTGCCTGAGTTATGATTTCTCCAGTCCTGTCTGAATTCACTCGTGTCAGTGATGGCCTGGTTAAAAAAGGTTTGGGCCTGGTTTTGCAAACGAGAGCTTGCATTGCCTGCAGAGCGTTCAGCACCTACTGCCCCTAAATTATCGGTGTAGGGACGGTCTAAGCGTAATCCTTGTTGGGACTCCACTTGAAATTTGGCACTGATTGCTGTGGGACAAATAAGGCCCAGAGGTGCTGCGTGTGATTTTCTGCAGGTCTGCTGATTTGACCTTGGAGAGCTAGAGGAGCTCAGCCTCTCCAGTATGTAACACGTCTCATCTTAATGAAATTATGGAACTTTGCTGGGAGGATATAAAGGGATTTTTACACTGAGGCTTCAAGATATTTGTAAAATCCTCTGGTCTCTCCAGGGCCCTGACAGCAGTCTCTGCTGCCTAGGCATTCACATGCAGCAACTTCCTGAGGACTGCAGTGCTCAGTGGTACCAACCTGCTGCTTCTCCTCTTGGTGTTTGTAACACACGTAGATAATTGCCTTGGAGAAATCAAATCAGGGTCTGAAATTTGCAGTTTGGCATTTCCTTTGTGGCATCTCAGGGTGGCATCTACACCCATTTGGGAGTGGGGATGTTGAAAAAGGCATGATATATGCTGCCCCTTAGTTACACACGTTAATGAGGGTGTTGGAAATGCAGAAAGATGGATGGATGGGGATGGATGGATGGATGGATGTCTCATCTTACAAGGTCTCTGTCAGATTAGTTAATTATTCTCAGCCTTTGTGATAGTTACTGACATCTAGAAGGGAGGTGAATGGCGTCTTGTTGGATGGCAAGAATAATATAGAACACAATTTCCCCTGAAGAAATAGCTTGCATACCTTATATAATGAATGAGCTCATTTTGCCCGTGTTTGCCAGAAACAATAAAAGTTAGAAAATGTCCCAGTAATTAAAATAAAGTGTTACCCAGATTTATGGTGAGAAATGTGAAATGTCAGGCAATTGAGTGCAGCTCCACACTCACAAATAAGCTTCACATTCGTTAGAACAGGTTGCATTCATTACTAAGAACAGTGTGGGTCCAGTGCTAGCCCCAGAAGGCAATGAATGGTTTCTCCTGCTCAGGGAAAGAAAGCAGAGGGGAGGGAAAGGTGCCAGCTGGCGTGCTAGCTGATGGATTTGGGGTCCTAGTGGTAATGCTGCAGTATGCACGGTACAGACATGATCATTGCTTCAGCATGGGTTTTGGATTACACAATGGATAGCAGGAAGAAGGAGAGGGTGCCATTCTCAGGCCTGCCACATGCAGAAAAGGAATCTAGCAGAAATTTTGGAAAAGCTGGATATGAAAAAGGGAAATCTAAGTGAGGCCAGCCCTTCCTGCTACCCCTCCTCTCCCAGTCACTGCTTTTGAATACAAAAGCTATACATCCAAGCTTATCAATATGCGTTCATTCCTTGCTTAAAATCATCTTAAACCCTAATTATTCCAGAGATGATTTTTAGTTGGTTAGTTTGTTTGTCAAAGGTGACATAAGACAAAATAATTGGGTCGGATCCATGTAGGCACTCTGCCTGTAGACGTTGGGAATATTGAAAGGGGAGAGCTGTTGAAGACAGAAGTGAAACTCACTGAAAGGCTCCTGTGCCAGCCCTTTTGGGCAGTACCCTGGCAAGTCAGGCTCAAACATTGCAGTTGCCTTTCTGCTGGGTGTAGCTACAAAGGGGCAGGTTGCTGAAGCATCCTTCTGCTGGGATACTGAGAGCTGCTGCCTTAACATCTCTTGTTGCTAGCCTTTGCACTCCTCTTCTCTGACATAGCTAATTGAAAAAGGAAAAAACGTGAAATGAAAATGCTTTACATAAGAACTAGCCTGACAGTTTAAGCCTAAAATGCCTGGAACCTAAAATGTAAACATCTTTTCCTGTAAAAGAGAATGGGGCCATGTTAAGTCACAGACACTTCAGTGAATGCCAGTGTCACGGAGGACTTCTCGTTACCTGAGTCTCCCGCACTGGAGGTGTCTGAGGTGTCCGATTTAACAAAAACAAACAGCCTGTCTTGCTCACTGGAGCATGAAAGAGGTCTTATGGACCAAAAAAAAATAAACCAAAACCACACACAAAACTTACATTGTTTAGCACTGAATTCTCTTCTCACATAAATTTCATTTAGGAATAGTTCTAGGGATATAAACAGAATTCTGTTAGGAAAAAACACTTACTAGATGAAAGCAGTCGATTTGAATTTGGTAAAAGATTTGGGTTCTGATAAAGGTCTGTGGGGTGGCCTTAAGCCTTGTATACCATCTCTGTTCCTCAGTGCCACATCTGTAAAATGACAGTATGAATGTTGCTTTTTCAATATGTGCTTGTAAGAAAAATCTCGTTATGCTAATGAGGTGTGCTTATGCTTTAATCACAGGTTCATTCAGAAAGCCCATAAATAAAACAAATACGAGATGAACCCTTGAGAACTTGGGAGAGAGGTGTAGAAATTCCAGATTTTAGGACAGCGTGTTCTGAATCAGTGAAGTGATGATGCAAGCACTTATGCCCATGGAGTGTCTAGTGCTGCGTGTTATTTATAGGAGACACAGGCCTTTAAAATAAATCGCAGGTTCATATGTCAGACCAGCAGATAGAAGATCACTTTTCAGCAGACAGTAGATAACATAACTTTCAAGCAGACTGTGGGGCTCATTCCCCACGATGGTTTTGGATCTCAAACTGTTGTAAGGTACGTACCAAAGCCCGTGAGAAGAGACGCTAAAACCAGAGGCCTTCATGAAAGCCCTGCTTGCAGATAAAAGGCGTTACGGGGTCTTTCTAGGAAAGGTGCACTTAGTGATACCAATGTTATTTTCAGAATACGGATACTGTGATGGTGAGAAGTTATCTTAAAGATGGAAGAGATTTCAGAAAAAGATACGCGAGCAGCCCAGAGTCTGCGACAGGCTACTGGGGAAGGAAACGTTTGGCCTTAAAGTTGTACGTGGGCTTCAGGTGAAATGGAAATGAAGCAGTATAAATTGTGCCGTGGTGCAAGTTGATACATGCTAGTTGTAGAGCCCAGCTCTGTTGCCCTTTTACTCACCACAGCAGCTGCAGCAGATCAGATCAGTATTCCCACAGCTTCTCTGCATGATCGAGTGCGTGTGGGAGGGCAGGAGAGGGGTGTTAACCCACTTTGTTTTGGTGAAGCTCAAAGCTGAGGCTTTGCTAATCAGCAGCTCCTGTAGTGCAAGGTTGGCACACTCGTTTCCTTTGATACTGATTGCTTTGGGATAGACTAAATGAGATACTTTGCCCAAGTCTTAGGTTTAGCTTTGTTTGAAACGTGTTGATTTTTCTTCCCCAGAGTGGTGCCAGCAACTGCTCGGTGATACCCTGTGTGAGAACTGTGCTGGGGAGAAATACTGAGGGCAAATGCTAACAGCTCAGTTACTTTTCTTACAGGAATAAGGTTGTGTCTTGGTATCCTTATCCCTTGCTCTGCTGGCTCTGTGCTATGCCTCGTTTGCTTATTGCAGGGCATGCTGAGCAGCTAAAGATAAATGACAAAGCCTCTGGGTGACCTACCAGGGCTGTCTTGTGAGCTCCTGTGGAAATCCCAAGAATTCCAGTCTGTATGTCCCTCTGACTGTTTCCAGTAAATTATTCCTTTTATTGGCAGTAGCAAGCATGACTCTTTTAAAATGAGGTGTTTGGCAGCATCCACTGGGGCATGTAGGTGCAGTGTGTGGGTAGGAGGGGCAGCCCTGGGCAACATACCAGGCAACTTGGGGCGAAAAAAATCTAAGAGATGGGGAGCTCTTTCATGTGCTTTTAACAACACCTTACCTCTCCTGTGTTTCCTAGGATGTCTGATGGTTTCTTGCCATGTAAACGGGAATTATAGGTTGAGAGCAAGTCTTATTTTAAGTAGGTCATCCATTTGTTACGTGTATTAGCCATGGATGTATGCCCTTTAGTCAAACTGCATGTAGACTCAAGCCAGTTCTCAGGGTCGGTGGAATCAGACAGCTTTTGTTCTGAGTAGCCTGCTGAATCGTGTTAGTGTGCTAGCTGCTCTCCTGGGCAGCACGAGGGACTTCTGAAGAAAAAGAAAAAAAGAACCAACAAACCATCAGTTGCCCTAACATGAGTTAAAAGGCTGAATCTTATACGAGATAATTTGTCCTCTAAGGATGAGAACTAGAGAGGGGTATGAGCTGTATGTGGGTTAGGAGATTCTGTGCTTTGCAAGGATGTAAAGGATACAGGAGACAGGATAGGGAACTGAGCTGGAACGGAGAATTGTGAATGGGGTTAGGGAAATAACAAAAATGGCTTCTGAATCCATGGGATTCTCTGCTTAGTGGTGTCAGAACCTGCTATGAACATGATAAAACATCATCAGTTAGCTGAACGAAGACCATCAAGTACAGCATGACTAGCTGCCATCACTGAAAAGATCAGATATTAAAAGCAACCTGTTTTGCAGAGAGAGGAGAAGCAAGACCCAGGAGAGGGGCAGTATTCTGGAGAGAGGCTGCTTTATCGTCTATGTCCAGGTCACGGATGCTAAAAGGGAGGAAGGTGAGAGCTCTTCTGTTTTCTATACACCTACTTTGTGTGTCTGCGCCTCAGAATATGTTTTTCCCGTTCCCAAACTCTGCCACTGTGATTTTTTTCTTCAGTTTATTCCTTGATCTTGAGTTTCTCTCAAACTGTGCAAGACTGTATGTGGCACAGCTGGTTCTGCCTTCCAGGACCGAAGAGGCCAGCCTTGCAGCTCCCTAGCCTTTGTGGTTCAAAATATACAACCTCAGAGATCTGCTTCCAACGTGGGTATTTTCACTGAAACCACATAGAGGGGCTGGAGTGGGAATAACTTCTGACAGAGGAGGTCTGCTTTTCTGTCGTCCCTTCGTTTGCACCCAACCAGACTTTCAGGCTGCTGAGCAACTGAAGGTAGAGATGCTTTCTGATTGCAGCCTTCCAACATGCACTGGATTATCCTTTTAAAATGGTTGCCTTCAAAATTTGGCTTAAAGATGTGAACAGCAGAGCCTAGATGGCTTTGACTTACTATCCTGTAGCACTGCTCCCATAGATATACAGCTACAAATCACATATCTCAAGTTGCATCATTTTTTAAAATAAAAAATCAAACAGTTGCTTTTTCCAATAATTTTTTAAAAAAGAGAATATTTTTGTTGACATGGGTTCATTGCTGACCTCCTCAGATAGGGAATATTTTGTCTGGTTCATCTTGAATATCATTGATTTATGAAACTGTTTTCTTGTGACTTTCTAGATGTTTTTGAATTCACTTAATTCAGTGCAATTCTAAGAGAAATACACTTAAAAAGTGGTTTCTTTTTAAAAATAAAAGTTTAAACATTTTTTTACAGCCAAAAAGGTAAGAAATTGATACACACAGGTAATTTTTGTGAGATGAATCTTTATGTTAATGAAAAAATGAAATACTTGGTTGAAAAAGACTGCCTGACTCTCAGATAAGTCCTTTTCATTGGAGAGCATGAACCCTTCGTCTGCAGGTTCTGGGTAGTTTGGCACTCCCCAGTTTCACTGTAAGGGAAGGATCAGAGAAAACACTGACCTTTCGCAAAGGATCTCTAAAGGAGGAGAGGGAAGGAAATATCCGAGCCATGCAGAAATGGTTCTACTTCAGTACCTGAGAGTCACAACTAGAAATTAGTAAATGCAATACAAACACGGTGAAATTAGATGCTCACTGCTGTAAAGAATTTACCATCTAACGGAAGCTACGGTAGGAATTTGGATGGGTCACATCTGCACCATGCTTTCTTTTTTGCACTTTCCTTCTTCGCTATCGGCCCAAACAGTTTGTCAAATAGCTGCAATACGCCGCGCAGTCCCCGAGAGTCCCCAGGGCTTCCTGACCGAGCAGGCATCTCAGACCAGAAGGGGAGTGCTGTGAATTTGTTTAGAATATACTTTTCATAAGTGTATGTAAAAATATACATAAACATGCTACCTTCTGCTTGGGGAACACGTAAAGGGTGGGACAAGATACTTGCGAGAGGCACCGAGATCCGCAAAATGAAGGCGATGTGGAGGTGTGGGGGAAATGAATCGCCTGTTAAATATGGAAAATGGAGTCTGCTTTTTGTTCTGGGCCTTTGGAATCTGTGGGTGGATTGGAACTGGCAGGCAGGGAGCAAACACCCACCCACCACAGGGCTGTGTGGTTCAGAAGTTTACAAGAGTGTTTGTGTTCCAGGAGCTGTTGGCCTTGAAGCCAATGGAGAGGGGGAGGAGAAAAGGGAGAGAGTGAGAAAAACACTGTGGTGTTGGGGCCCTTCCTCCGAGATATTTTTTCCCTTCTTGTTTCTCCAGCTAGAGGGCTTTGGAACGGGAGCAAGACAAACAGTTACTGGGGGAAAGATTAATAGGATTTTAAGATGCACGGCGCTCACAATCCATCATTGGGGGAGGCAGAGCCTCCAGAAACCACCGCCACCTTAATCCCCAGTGACAGTGCTCCTCGCTCCCCCTTCTCCTGCCTTTCCGCTGCTTAGTCTCGCAAAGTCTGTGGGACAGAGACAAACGCAGGCTTTGCTGTATTGTTATTGCCCGAGCTGAAGGCTGGTTTCTGTCACGCCGTGAATTTAGGTTCAGAAGCTGCCCCTCTAATTGGTTGCCATCTGAGCACTGCAGAGACAGAAACTGAGGCACGCAGGAACTGAACAGCTTGCCCAAGGCAACAGGAAGTCTGTGGGAGATCTGGGAATAGACCCCAGATGTCCCGAGTTCTCTGGCTTAACCACAAGACCATCCTTCCTGTCGTTTTGGTAGTCCCCTCTGCTGCAGGAATTCCATTTGTGAATCGCACCCATACGCAGCCTGTTGCATGACCCAGTGATTTACTGGCACAAGAGGCAGTTGGAAGGGAAAAAAATACCTCTCTTAAATTGACCTGCAGTTATCACCATCCTTTCTTTACAAAAGGTAAGGGAGAAGGAGTCAGAGGGGGGAAAAAAACACAACACAAAACCAACCCTCCAGCATCCAGAAGTCAGAGGCTTTTCCATTACCAAGCAGACTTCCTGCAAACGTTAATTCTGCTCTAACAGAATCAGGGGCTCCGTGCATGGCGGTCGAGTCTATCTGGGCATTTATATTTCAGTGAGTTAAAAACAAACAAAAAAAAAGACAAACCGAATTAAATCCATCCAGGGAATTATTCTGCTGCTATCTGATGATGCTCAGGGTGAGTGCCTTATCCCTATGGGCTGAGGGGTATCTGCTGCTTGTCAGAGCCGGGGCTTTTTTAAGACGAGGCCAGATGGTGGGAAGGGTTTTCTTCGTAATAAAGTGTGCCTCTTGGTTTGCAAGTAATGGAATGGGTGGAATGTCGTGGATGTGCTCCATGTTATTAAAGGTAATAGGTGTAGTTGTAGAGAACGTTACTGGCAGTGATTCTTAACTTGCAGGTCTTTGGTTACCCCGTGAGGGTTGCTCCCGGCCCTGCTCTGGTCACCCTGTGGCAGCAGGCACCGCCTGGCCTGCAGCGTTAGCTGTGTGTGGCTGTGGGGGTGTCTGAAACTCCCACGAGCGGATCTGCAAATCCACGGGCGACACACCTGAGACACAAACACCTGAGACACAAACCTTGGCTTCTCTGAGTCAGGCCGTGAGGCCACAAGCAATGGCTCAGCCCCGTTGGGTTCCCCCTTCTCTGCCCCTCGGTGCTCGGAGCCCAGGCCGGGACGTGGGGGGGCTCGGAGGCGCCTCTTCCCCTCACCTGAAGGGGGACTGCAGCAGACGGGACCACCGCCAAGCCCTCGGAGCTGCCGAGCGGCCTCCCCAGACCCCATCCTTCGGGGGGGGGGGACCGGGGGGGGGGCGGGGCCGGCCCCCCGGCGCCCCCCCGGGGGCCCCCCCCCCCCTCCGTTCCCCGCCGCTCCCCCCCCCCCCCCCCCCCCGGCCCCCCCCCGGGGCGCCGGGGGGGGGGGGGGGGGGGGGGGAGCTCCTCCGAGGGGGGCGATGAGCCGTCCCCGGAGCCCCCCCGGTGCTCCCCCCCCGGCTCCGTGCCCCGTGCGGCCGCCGGGGCTGTGGGGGGGCGGCGGGCGGCGTTCCCGGCAGGGCGCGGGGAGCTGGGCGCATTCCTGGCCGGGCTCGGCGGCGGAGGCAGCGGGGGGAGGAGGAGGAGGAGGAGGAGGGGAGGAGGAGAGGAGGAGGAGAAGAGGAGGAGGAGGAGGAGGCTGGGCCAGCCGCATGAGCTCAGCTCGCAGGCACTCGCAGTCCGCGCCGTGCCGGAGGAGGAGGAGGAGGAGGAGGAGGAGCGGCGGGGATGTGCCGGGCAGGCCGGCAGCCCTGAGGGGCCAGGCGCCCTCCTGCCCACCCAGCCGCCGCGCACCCGGGGCCGCCTCGGTTCCCCGAATCCCGCCGCCCCCCGCCCCCCCCCCGCCCGGACCCAGCTTCCCTCCTCCTCCTGCTGCTTTTTTTTTTTTTTTTTTTTTTAATTCTCCTTTCCTCCCCCGCTCCTTTCCTTCCTTCCTCCGGGCGGCTATGGACAGGCGGGGGAGCGCCGCAGAGCAGCAGCCGCCAGCGCGCATCTGAGCGCGGCCCCGAGCCGGGGGGGGGCCGGGGGGGCGCCGGGGGCCGCTCGGATGCGGGCCGGGCCGTGCCGGGTCGCCCTGCTCCGGCCCGCCAGCACCGCAGCCCCGGGGGGGCCGCGACTGTGACAAACCCGGAGCGGGGAGAGAAGAAAAGAGGCACGCGTCCGCCGAGGAGCCGCTCGCTGCGCGACCGTGGATTGCTAAAGCCGCGTGGGAAGGAGAAAAGGCGAGGGTGGGTTGGTTTGTTTTGTTTTTTTTTTTTTAAAAAAAATATTTTGGGGGGGAAATCCCTCGAGTGGATTTGTACCGGCGTGGAAGATAACTGGGGATTTTTGTTGTTTGTTTTGGGAATAGAAACTAAAAAATGGAGACTGTAAGTAGAAGCAGCTTCCAGCCTCATCCAGGACTGCAGAAGACCTTGGAACAGTTTCATCTGAGCTCTATGAGCTCCCTGGGTGGCCCTGCTGCTTTCTCAGCACGATGGGCACAGGAGATGTACAAGAAAGACAATGGCAAAGACCCAGCGGAACCCGTGCTGCATCTGCCCCCCATCCAGCCGCCTCCGGTGATGCCCGGTCCCTTCTTCATGCCCTCGGACAGGTCCACGGAGAGGTGCGAGACCATCCTGGAAGGGGAAACCATCTCCTGCTTCGTGGTGGGTGGAGAAAAGCGGCTTTGCTTGCCCCAGATCCTGAACTCGGTGCTCAGGGACTTCTCCCTGCAGCAGATCAATTCGGTGTGTGACGAGCTGCATATTTACTGCTCCAGGTGCACTGCTGACCAGCTGGAGATCCTCAAAGTCATGGGCATCCTGCCCTTCTCCGCTCCCTCCTGCGGGCTCATCACTAAAACTGATGCCGAGAGGCTTTGTAATGCCTTGCTTTATGGTGGCACCTATCCTCCCCACTGCAAGAAGGAATTCTCTAGCACGATCGAGCTGGAGCTTACAGAGAAGAGCTTCAAGGTGTATCACGAGTGCTTTGGGAAGTGTAAGGGACTCCTGGTACCAGAGCTTTACAGTAACCCCAGCGCAGCCTGCATCCAGTGCTTGGACTGCAGGCTGATGTACCCGCCTCACAAATTCGTGGTCCACTCGCACAAATCCCTGGAAAACAGGACTTGCCACTGGGGCTTTGACTCTGCAAACTGGAGGTCCTACATCCTCCTCAGCCAGGATTACACTGGGAAAGAGGAGAAGGCTAGGCTGGGCCAGCTCTTAGACGAAATGAAAGAAAAATTTGACTATAACAACAAATACAAGAGGAAAGCCCCCAGGGTAAGTCACGCCTTTAATTCTTGTTTTAAATAGGGGCAGGGGGGGAGAGAAAGAGAAAAGCAATCTTCTGCAATACGCTGACGTCGATGGGTGATGTGTTACCGCCGGGTTTCCTTCTAGGGTCGGTGAGCGGTCTCATCGCCTGCCTCGATCTCGCCACGTGTGCTGGGGGGCCCCTGCCCTGCGCCTCTGGCAGGGGCTGCGGGGCGATGTGTGGGGTTTGGACGTTGGGGGGGGTTGGACGTGGAGTCTGATCCTCTCGACCCCTCGCTCGAGCAGGAAGCGTGTGATTTCGGCTCAGAGGAGCTTGGGTAGGGGTCAGGACAAGGAAGGAGCCGGAGAAAAATCCCGCTGGGTGCTCCAGCCCCAACGCCGTGCCGTCTGCTGCGTGCCTCCAGGGAGGGAGGCAGGGGCTGGGCTGCCTCAGTGCTGGTGTTGGAACACAAATGGGGCTGCTGCGAGAGATCCCGGCCGTCGCGCAGGCTGCTGGCGTGCCATGAAGTGCAGGTCGGGGACGGACATGTGTGTGCTTTTAGGGGATCCCGGGGAGCCCCAGCTCGCCATCAGCCAGGCTTTTTTGCGGGTTGGGTTGCGGGCAGGCTGGGTGAGCCGATCTGTGCGGGGCGAGCTGCAGCAGCTGAGGGCATGCCGTGCCGGCCCCAGGCCAGCCAGCCACGGCGGATCGGCTTTTTTAGGCGGCCTTTGTTTGCCTTTTGCTCCGAGCTGGATCCCAGGGGTGGGGGGCCGGGATCCTGCGGCTCTGGGGCCACATCCTGCCTCCTCCTGCAGGAGTTGTCCTCAGCATGTGCCAGGAGTGGAAGGGCAGTGACACAAACCCTGACACGAGAAGCAGCGTTTAAAGCCCTCGGAGAACACTCGGTAAAATTCCTCAATTAACTTCACAAACATAATGTTAAACGTGCACACCCGCTCGGGCTCCGACACAGCTTGGAGTTGAAAACGAAACACGCAGGAGGCTTGCCAGGCACCCGGGGCAGCAGCTTGGCCCCCCCAAAAGGACCAGCTCCCCAAAGACCAGCCCCCAGCTGCATGCAGGTGCTCTCCAGGCCTGCCTTAGCCCCGTTTCAGCCCTCGGCCCTCCTTCTCCTCCCGCCCGGGTGTCAGCAGCCAGAGGCTGTGCGGAGCCCCCTTCTCCCCGCGGCTGGAGGTGGATGTGGTTTTACGGCCTGGCTGCTCGCCGGCAGTCATGTGCTAAAAGGGCTGGCGGGGCGGCTGGCTGCGGGTGTCTGCGAGGGGAGGAGAGGGCTCAGGACGTGCAGACGTCTCTGAGGTTGGGGAATGAATTTTCTAGGGCGTGCTTTGTTTGGGGAGCAAAATAAAATGATCCCTGCTCTTTTATTTTCCTTCCGGTAGGGTCGCGTGTCCCTGGCTTGGTGATTTCCCCAGTTTGATTAAAATGGACGTTGTTAGAGGGCTGAGCTCCTTGTCTTGCAAGGCTTCTGTGGCACTGCTCAGTTGTGTGATTTATCCTGTGCCCCAGGTGAGGGTGCAGGTGGAGAAGAGGAAAAGACTGCCAGGTTTTGGCACTGCCTCTGTCTTGGTGACCCTTTACCAGGTCCCAGCTCAGAGCACGGCAAGCGCTCTTAGCCCACCCTCCACAAGGTGCGTGCAGCCCTTCCGAGAGTGGCTTCGAGGTACCTCACAGTGGACACCAAAAATTGCATAAGAAAATCACAGCTGTACATTTTTCATTAAAAAAAGAAAAGCAAAAGTTTGTCCTAATAAAACACTGAAAGTCTCCTTGGGTTTGTTTGGGAGGGGTTTGATGGGGAAGAGCCGGGTGGTACGCGCTCAGGGGTCAGGGCGCAGAAATCCTGCAGCCGTGCAGAACGGGCTCAGTTGCCATGCTGTGGGGTTGTCCCCGCGGCTCCTGTTCACGTGGCGCAGTCTTGAAGAGAGCCTGACGTCGCTGGCAGGGCTTTGGATGCTTATCCTTCCTTTTTCTGTGGTCTTTTTCCATTGGCCTTAGCCAGCGGATATCATATGCTAAGGTCATTTGTGCTGGAGCCGTGTGTGCAGATAATTACGGCGAGATTTAATCTGGCTCGCAGGCTGGTAGACTGTGGCCAGGGGCAAGTAACACCGGGGTGAAGTTTAGATGCCTGGGAAGGAAACGCGAGGCCGATCCCGTGTCTGGTGTTACGTTAGTCACCGCCGGCCCGTGGGGGGTTCGCGTGTCTGCTGGGCCCCATGGCTGGCTGGCTCGGGGGATGACAGCGCGACGCGTGTGCCTTTGTGGTGGGCTTCCTCTCTGATGTAGATCTCTGCCTCGCTTTGTTCTGCTCCATACAGAGGTGGTGGTGTGGTGTGTGCCGTAATCTGCTGTGTCAGATGTTCTGTCTTCTACTTGCAAGAGGGTTTTTTTTTTTTTTTTAATCGGCTTCCTGACTGTGTGTGTGTTTGTACACATCGCCTCGGGCCCCGGGGCTCTGCTACGATGCTGGTGGCATGGGATGGATGTGGCTGCTGGGCTGTAGAAGCAGCAGTGAGGTTTTCGACCTTTCTGTGCGTCTTCGTGAGGGTTGTGTGGGGAGGTCTGGAGGCTTCTGCCAGCACAGTTCTGCCTTTTAAGGCTCTGACTTCTAAATGGAGGAGCTGGGCTGGCACAAGCCCCCGCTGCAGATTGGACGTGCTGGCAAAGCTGCCTCTTCCTCCTCCCTCCCCTTGGGTTGGTCTGAAAGCGGCGCTACAAGGCGCAGCTCTGCCTAGATACTGAATTCCCACCGCGCGTTCCTGTGCAGCATCCGCTGTGCCTATCTGTCCATCTCCATACTGAGACAGATAGGTTGGCTCGGCGGGGTTGGTTGAACAAGATGTGTGTTGCCCGGTCTTGCCACCGGCAGAAGCAGCTTTCATCTGCCCCTGGAGCTCCTGAAGTCAGCAGAGGGTCCTAACCAAAAGCCGCCATGGGTCGTGACAGCTGCAGCCCCACCGCGGCAAGAACCAGAAGTGTCTCAGCCCCTTGCCTTACCCTCCTTCAGCATTTTGATTTTTGTATCCTCATTAATCCTTGGATGAGCAAAAGATGCTCTTTCTTTTCTTGAGCCATATTATAACTTCTCCATCATCCTTTGTATCCTTTGCCGGGTTTTCCACTTTCTCATGAGCTCATGCAGGTATTTCCTGCTGTGATTTCTGTCCGGATGCTGTGTACCAGCACCCCTGATACTTGACGGGGTGTCCTTTCCCTACCTGTCTCACCAGCATGGAGCACAGCCCTTGTGTTCTGGGCTATTTCCAGAGATTAGAAATGCGAAGAACCTGACAGCGTTGCAAAACAGGGTCCTAGAAATCCACCATCAGTGCCAAAGCCTTTTTCTTGAGCTCAGCAGCTGGTGCATGTTGTGTTCTCTTCCTGGTGTAGATGTGGCCTTGGTTTGTCTTTGAGATCCTCTTTCCAGTCCGGCGTGGAGCAGCACGGTGCTCTGCCCATCGGCCTGTCTCTGATGGAGTTGGTTCAAACAAACACGCCCCAAGGCTTTCTGCTTGCTGCTTCCAGTAGAGGAGGGTGGGTTTGCCTCTGCCTCTTTTGAACTTTTTTTTTAACGTTGAACTGAGCAGAGTTTGGTGCTTTCACCTTTCCCACCTGTGTGCCAGACATCTGTATTTTTAGCCAAGCTGTCTGATCGGGCAGCGAGGGGGGACGAGAGCTCTCGTTGCACGCGTGCGAGCACCCCCCTGCCAGCGGGGCCGCGTTCCCACGGCTCGGGGCCCGGCAGCGCTCGGGTGAAGCTGCTGGGAGCTGGAAGCAGCCTTCTGGGTACTGACACACAAATGAGCACGTAAGGCCTCCCACTTCATTTCACAATGCCTCCCAAGCCCGGGCTGCCACAACACGCAGCTTTCTCAGCTGGAGAGAGGTTTAGCCAGGTCAAGTGTGCAGCCGACTCAAAGAACAGACGTTGCCGAAAGTGAAATAGCGCGGGGCCGCCGAGCGGCGGGGTGGCTGGGGCCTTCCAGGTGCCGTGCAGCGGTGGCTGCGCTGCGTTTCATGGCCATGTGAAACGTGATGGAGCTAGGATGCGGATCTCTCTGTTCCCGTATCCCAAAGTCCTGCCTCCTGAGAGTAGAGAGCTGCTTGATCTGTTAACAGGGTACAGCAGGGCGATTCTCTTTTTTCTTCTCACAGGCGTTGGTGTTCAGACTGCTGGATGGATTTATTCTTTCCTGTACCAACTGGCTTGATGAATGCTCTTAAAAAAAACTTGGAGAACTGTGGGTTCAGGTGTTTTCCCATGGAGCACAGAAGCCATTTGTTCTCTTGCTTGCTGCTTATTCTATTAGAAAATACCCAATAAAAATGTTGAAGTCCCTAAAACCAAAACGCATAAGCCCTGAAGGAGTACCCTAAGTTCACAAACACTTTACACCTTAGGAATAGGACCTGAAAAACAATGCCAAGCTTAAGCGAAATCCCGTGTACCTGAGGAGATGTCAGTGTTTAAGCAGACATCAGCATTTTTTTGCCAGGAGTGCAAACACTTTTACAGATGTTGTAGGTCGAGAACAAAGAAGCAGGTACGTGCATGTGTGCGAGACAAAGCCTATGCTGCAAATAATGAGCTAATGACGTTGAGTCACCTGTGGCTCTCTGTTGCCCCAGAACAGTTCTGTACTTCCTGAATTCAGCCCTCGTGAGTTAGGGCTGATTACACAAAATCTCCTCTTCAGACAAGCGCTGCCCAAAATATTAAAACAGGGCACTGTCCTCGTTGTCTGGGCCTTCTCCCTTGCCTCTCCGTCTCGGTGGCTTGGGGCTCGGCCGTGTGTTCTGCCCCAAAGAGCAGCGCGCTTTGAAGGTGGTGTAAACACGGCGTGTCGGTCGGGGAGCCTGCAGCACCTGGCCTGGCTGCCAGCAGCCGGGCACGGTTATCGGGCTGCCCGGCGAGGGCGTGTTTTCCTTTGCTGGGATGAGTGTTCACGTCGGCGTTGTAAAAGCATCTGGCGGCGTCTGCGTGAGGCTGCTCAGAGCATGTCTAGACAACGCAGCGGTGAAACTCCTGGCAGCCGCCGGTACCTTATCTGCACCTTGCTAGCAGCGCCGCTGGGACGGCGTGAGCGCCACGGCTGCATCGAGGGGGCTGAGCCAAGCAAGATTCGGGGACCCGACGAGGTCCATTGTCCGTTCTTACTGAAAATTCTTGTCGTTTTCATCTCCTAGCGAGGATATGGTGCTGAAGTTAAGGGTTTCAGTGGCACCGAGTACAGCAAGGAGTGGGCTGGCTCGCTGCTGCCGGTGATAACGAAGGACTGGAACTCACGCTGCTGGCTTAGCCGGCCCAACTGCTTTGCCACCGCACCGAGTTGCAGCTCCCTGCGAAGTATTAGACCCAAAAAGCCTCATTACGCTCTCATTTGTTGTTTTAAAGGCAAACTGAACTCCTGACCTTCATGCTGTAATTCTTATTTAGAGGGAGCTCTCGTGAAAGAGTTGCGCTAAACCTGATGGGGTTCTTGGAAAGAAATTAAAGCATGGACAGAAGTAACTCCAGCTGGGCTGCAGGAAATCTGTCAATAGAGTACTATCAGTTGCTAAGCTGATCTGTTTCGTCCGAGTGGCCGTAGAGCTCCTAAATCAAATTGATTTTCACATAAAGGACGCATTACTTTAGCATGTAGTAATACAACGTGCCTTTATTTTAAACTTCCCAATTATAACGTGCTAATAGTCCATTTTGTGAACCACCAATTTGCGTCTGTTTGCTGAATTTTGGAAGTACAGATTAATAAGTATGGATCCCTGGTTTTCATTTTAGTGCTGTTCCGCTCAGTTTCTGCTGTAGTCAGTGCTTGTCGCTCTTGGGGGTGGAAACAATTCATGCCATTGTTACCTTCGTGTGCACCTTGGGTAGGCAGGAACGTCTTGGACGCTTCTTGTCTTCATCGCCACTGCAGATTCAGCCTCAGACTGTTCCTAAAATCACCTGTTCAGATATTTGCTGGAGCATACGAGGTTAATTTGAAGGTTTGGGGCTTGGGGCTCGTTCGGCAGTTCTCACTCAGGCAATCAGCAGGCGTACTAATTGGAACCAGTTCACCCACAAACCACAGAAAACTTGTCTCTGTATCAGACTTCCTCCTGTGCGTGCTGGCGGTGCTTGCAGCCGTGGGGAACAGGGGCAGATCCTGAACCGACACGCGCCGGGGTTAACACAGAGCGGCTTCAGTGAGCTTGTGGCCATGCCCCCACGTTTACAGGACTGTGCCAGGGCTGGGAGTGGGCCTGTTTTGGCACCGCAGTGGTTTTGTTTTGCTCAGTAAGTAGGGTTTGGTCCCGTAGGTGTTTGGGGGTGCTGTGATCCAGGCAGATCTTACTGAACAGGGCACTGGTTCCTGCAGCTGGAGCCGCCCCTGGACAGGGAGGCTTTTGCCTGCTGGTTGCTCCACGCACCGCTGGGGTTTCATTTTGCCATAGATTTCTAACAGGGTGGGTTTTTGTTCTTTTATGTAGGATTTATTAATTCTCATTTTTCAGCATTTTAGTTTATTTTTTTCTCCTGCCTGGGAGAGCTCTGGAGCTGGGATGAGGGCCAGCCTGGCTTTTCCCCGGTGCAAACCGAAGGGCCATAAACGTGGCCTCGGAATTGCATCAGGTGCGGCGCTTTGAACACGCCTCGTGTGCCCACGTTGGGCAAACCTGCTGGCAGGCAGCTACCGGCCGCGGTGCGCCCGGCTAATTGTGCTGCCCTGACCTTTGCTTGGATGAGGTAATGAAAACAGATACAAATGCAAGCCCTGATCCTGCCAGCGTTTCATGGCCAGGGCTCTGGGAGAAGCCAATGGGAATTCCCCCGTGTGGCTCTCTTATCGCTGCCTCCATCTCTGGCTTGGTCGCTGTCACTTTTGTTTGGGTTTCTCCAGGCTGGGTGCGTATTAAAACAACCTGTTAAGCAGCATAATGGCATTTTCTGTTAAATGCAGGCGTCCTGCCACCCTTACTTCTGTTCAGTAGTCTTTTAGCTGCTTTAACAGTTGTACTTGAAGTCAGGAGAGACATCCACGGGGCCAGAGGTTGTGCATAGGTAGGGGTTGCAGCCTCGCTCTGTATGCCCGAGATAAGCAGCAAAGGAGCGAATCGATAGCCCGGCTTCTGGCTTTGTTGTTCATTGACTGATGTACAGTTACCTTTGCCACACGCTTTGTAGAAAATGTGACGTTTATTTAGTTTTTAATTGAAACCGTTTCTGTTTTGGTGTGACAGTCATTTGGACTGGAAGCACGAGAGCTGCTGAGGTTTTACAGAGCAGCAGCGCCACAAAACAAAATCATCAGGTGGAGCCTAGCGCGTGGCTCAGCTTTCCTGGGGAAGATTTCAGCGATATGTGCAGGAGACCCGCACCCCTGCGCCTTGTTCGTCGCCCTCTGTTCCGTCAATGGTATCATTTTATAGAATAAGGTCATTGACTTGGATTGCGTGTTGGTTTCTCAACCCTTTTCACCAGCCAGTTTGTGTAATGTCTGTCTGAAATGTTGAGTAAGGGCATTGAAAGAGCAGACAGGATATCAAGTGTTAGGAAGTCTGGGTTAAGTATAACAGACAGTTCTGGCTGCTGGAAGGGGAGCAGCCCCTTGAGCTCGGTTACAGATCGGTCTCTGTGGAAACAGCAGGCTCGGGGCTCTGCGTCGCTCTCCCAGCGCTTCCCCCTACACCTATATAATTAATTGTGTGTGGGTGCACCTCTTTTCTAGAGATGTCTTCCTCGTTTCTTCGTGGCACTGAATTGTCTGTAATAATGTCTCTTTCTAAGGATTACATAAGTTTAAGATGATTTCTCCACTGGGAGAATTATGCAAGTTTAAACTGAAATGTATTTAGAGAGCTTTTATGGATGTGTTTTCTGACTCGCATTGCAGAGGGTGATTTATTTGCATCCTTAATTGGACAGCATCTGCTGGGGTTGGAAGAAGAAACATTTCCTATCTTTCCACTGTCCTAACCTGTGCTTTCAGGAAGCTCCCTCTGCTTACTACATGGTCATGGCTCTGCCTCTTCATGCCCAGGTGCAATCAGCCAGGAGCTCGGGTTGGACACATCTAGGGACGGATCTGCAGAATTTGTAATTCCTATCTGGAAAAAAAAAAGTGTTAGTACCAATGGCACTGACAAAATCCAAGATACTAACACCTGTTTTCTGTCTTTGGATGTTGTCCTTTTGTAAGCCAAAAGGCTTACTTTTGTCCTTTCTTGCCATTAAACAGAAAACACGGATGGTGACGCTTCCCAGCTCTGTCAGCAAAGACAAGGGTCTAAAATATTTCTGTAATGCTGCTCGTAGTGAGCTGTGACCATTGAGTAAAAACTTGCCTTCTGCTTTTCAGCACGGTTAAGCTGTTCTGTGACACCTAATGCAGGAGAAGAAAGCGACTGCACTCACGTGCATTTACTGAGCTTGAAGAGGCCGAAGTAACCTCGGTTAAATGGGAGCTGCGCGAGGCTATTTGTGTGACCGCATCCTGCAGTCTGAAATCTGGCACCTGAGCCGTGCCTGCAGCCCTGATCAGTTTCACTGGGGGAGCTGCCCAGATCGAAAGAGCTGCCCATGCAGATCAGATTGCAGAACTGGGATCCTGATAGTCGTTTTCTTTCTATTATTATGTAATACGGGAGTGCTGAGTGTCTTGGACCGCATACATAATGCCTGGAGATGATTTTTCCAGGATCTAGCTAACAAACTTAATTCTGCTGTGAGTATTAAAATACATACGTTGCGTGTGGAGCCTGCTGCTTACTAAAACAGAGAATGTAGTAGTGACAATTAGAAACAGTGAATTCCTTCAATTAATGAAAAACCACACTCCTTCACATATTAACTTTTGCTAGGTCCAATATTTTATTTGACAAGTATCTATAAAAAACGAAACGGAAAAGTCCTCTGGTTATTCCAGAGGTTTTCATCTTTATTGCAGTAGAATAAATTTTAGAGCTTTTATACAGAAAAATTGGCCAGCAAAGCAGAAAATAGACAATATTGTGGTCTGATTTCAGTAGCCTTCATTGATATCATGGATTTCAGATTTACACTTCTGTTATTAAGAGTATCTCGTTGCTGTATGTTAAGCATACTTTTCTAAAATCCCTTTGCTCTAGAGTTGACAAACTTGCCTGAGTTGAAAGATAATGGAGTCTCGTGTAAGTTGGAGGAAAAAAAAAGAAAAAACTTCGCCATTCTTAACTCCCCCCTAGCAGTTTCAGTTTATTTGGTGGGTGTGAATTATCTCACCCATGCTGCTATGATTTAGAAATATGCTTTTGAAATAAATGCATTTAGAGCGGTGCAGAGCTGCTGTGAGAAGTAAATCAGACTCAAAAGGGCCCAGGCTGCAGCATTAGGTCCATTATAGATATTTCTTTGTTCCCATTCATTCCCTAATAAGAAACATGCCGTGCAATGGGTTCTTGCACTAATACATCCAAAGATGTAGCTTTGCTTGGCTTTTTGCTGTTTTCTTTTTTGCTACATGGTGTATTTTTTTTTTTTGGGGGGGGGGAAGGTGGAGGCCAATAAACAGAGGACTGAAGCTGTAAGTGAGGGAATCTTTGGACTGCGTTCAGGAGCAGATAGTGGTACGAGGGGTGTAATGCGCTCGATGATCCCGGTGTGTGGGTATGCAGAACTACTGCTCAGAGGGCTTCGTGCTTGCAGCGTGGAAAATCGGGAGTTCCTTCGCTAAACCCTTGATTTCCAGAATCGTATCTGTGTGAACATCTGCTTTGTAAAGGACTTAACTGATCAGTCTTCAGTCCTTTTGATTCTAGAGCAAAGATCACGTGTGATATTATTAAATTAACTAATTAACGCACTAATTAAAAAAAATTACCAGACTACAAAGGAAAAAGTGATTTGGTGGGACAAGGGGGTGGAGAGAGTTGGCAGCGCTCTAACCATGTGCTTGTGTTTGCCACATGCCTTGCATCATTCCTCATAGCTCTGTTTAACTTACCCATGCATCTTCCAAGTAAATTTGGTCTTTTTGCAGTTTTTTTAACAATTAACCTAGCCACGATGAGGCTTGAATGAATCTCATCTGCACACCTGTTTAATATTAAAGTTCAGGCATTCAGTGCTTTGTGGCTTTAGCTTGAAATTCAAGTTGCTTTGAGTCATCCCTTTCGTCTTTTGTTTGGGTGGAAAAAAGGAGTGGCAGTAAACGGCCTGCAGCTAAGAAATGAAAGAGTTGAATTAGGTTTTAGAAATGTTAGTCTTGGCATTTGGGACATTTGCATTTGTACAGATTGTCACGCTTCTCTGTGTTTGCAATATAGCAGGTCGGTGCTCAGGACGAAAAATGTTAGGTGTCTTTTTCCCAGTGGTGTGACACGCGGCTGCTGCGCTGGAAGAGTTGGAAGGCGCTGGAGCACGAGCTGTGGTTTCCCGTTCTGCCCAGATTGCCGGTCGCCCCAGCAGCGGGTTATTGCCCCACCTGTGTTCCCGAGCTGTGGTGCGCGGCTGAGGTTTTTCTGACAACAGCTTCTAGTTCTGTGAACCGAGGAACAGTCTGGTCTTAAAAACCAACCAAAAACCCCAGTCGATTAGACCGAGGTTGGGAAGAAATTGATTTTGGTGGAGTTGGTGAAGCTTCCTCAGTTCGGGTGTAGCTAAAGGGAAGCTATACCTGTGCAAATCGCAGGGACGGTGTTTGTGGGGTTCCTGGGGGCAGCAGCCACTGCCTTACACCACTCCGCTGCCACGTTTAGAAACGTGTGGATGAGAGTAACTTCTGCCAGTATATAAAAGATAGTTCAAGGACGCTGTGGTCTAGACCTTGGGGGTCTTTAATCAGTTTATTTTGTCTGGTGTGCATGCAGAATGGTCATGGCATCAGCGTCGTCATGCTGCCACGCAAACCACGCCAGGAACTGATTCAAGTATGGGGAAGAAATAGGAGATGCTTCAAAAAAGACCCCAGAGTACAAACGTCACTGGTGTGCGGCGGTGCCGTGCTTTACGTCGGGGAAGGTCGTTTCGGCAACACCGTGCTCGGTGGTTTGACTCCAGTGAAGTCAGAGGGCTTGGTCCAAGTGCTTCAAAGTGCATCTTGGAGTGGAAATCACTTGTCATAGCTTCTGCCTGTAGCCAGCGTTTTCCCTCTGGTTATAAAGCGGGGGTCAAATTCTGCTGAGATTTTGCAAGGGGAAATCTTGATCAACTCATGGGAGTGCAGTGGAGTTTCTTTCCAGAATTCTGGTCCGCATTTACATTCTGCTCTTACAAACGTACATGCAAAGTTAACATTTAGGTTTCTAAGAACGCATCAACTTTGCTCTTGTTAGCTGGACTGAGGCATCAGTGCGGTTTTCTCATTACAACTCGATTTGATTTCCGTGGATTCACAGTAATCAAACTTCATCTGTTTCTTTCTAAGAAAAGAAATTCTAAGAGGGATGTTCATTCATCTCCTTGCAGAGCAGCTGGATCCCGTCTTGGCAGATGTGAAAACCCTTACATTTATATTGTTCTCTTGTTTAGGGGGGATTTTTGTCTTGAAATAAGCTCTTTTATTTATTAGCCCCCTCCTCAAACTTGTGATTCCCTCAGTTAAACCCATGATCCACAGTCACATCGGAATTGATCTCTGGTGGGGAGTTCGGATGTCACCACGCGAGCGTTAGGGCTCAGGGCAGAGAAGTATGGAGACACATGGATCCTGTTTCGAGCAAATTTCGGAACTAGGGGAAAAAATCCCGTTCTTTTACTTTCCTTTTAAAAATAGCAACAAAATTTGTTCTAGATTAGAATTGCAAAGCAACAATTGAGTTGCTCCAAATTGGCTCCGCAGCCGACCTCAGTAACCGTGCAGACGCTCCCCCGAGCCGGCGTGCTGCCATTTCTGTGGTGGCGTTGCTGGGGCTGATGCTCCTTTCTGGGGGTTCTGTTTCTGTAGGACCGAGCTGAACTGCTACCCCGGAAAACTTCTTAAACGAGGGGCACGGCAGATCCGTGTCCTAAAGCGGCAGTTTGCAGAAGTGGATTCGCGATTGCGGCTCCGTGGCTGGTCTTCCTGCCGTGTTGGTGACTCGTTGTGGGGTGGGGGTTGGTTTTCTTCCCAGCTCCTTCGGCAGGCCCTTTGCCCGGGTGCATCTCGGGATTTCCCTTTTGCTGAATGGGCTGCTTGTTCGCGAGGGAGGAAGTGAGGTCCCCCTGGAAGCGGCGGGGCAGCCGCCTGCTTCGCATGCAGGGCACGCGGGTGGGGGGGGGACGCTCGGAACCGCTGCACCAAACCGGCCGTGCCCCCGGCCGGCATGGCAGCTGCCCCCTTTGTTGGGGAGAATGTTAGAATAGGCTTAAATAGGCTTAAATAACCTTTACAAGTGAGGTAAGGATGATTTTTTTTATATAAATACCAGCTGAAGCTTAAAAAAAGGAAATAAAAAATGTCCTTCTGGGTATGTGAAAGGAAGGCGCTGTCGGTGGCTGCCAGCCCGACTTCCACGGCCCCCCAGGGCTCAGCGAGCTGTTGTGATGGGCTCTCTTCTCGGACTGGAGTTCAGAAGCGGCCCTGGCTCTTGTGTCGCTCCCGGCAGTGTTAGCTCCATGGAACTCCACTGCAGTTCAGTTTCTCCTGCGTAGTGCAACAAGTGCTCCAGCACTTTTTTTCCATTGCTGACTGTTTGACAAGGATCAGGTGGGAAAGTTGCAGGACCTCAGAAATTACAGTGGGCAGCTGCGTTTAGCTCAGTCTGCAGCCCTCATTCCCCTCCCTGGGCAGGGCAGCAGGAGATCAACTCAAAAACAATTTCAGAGTTTAAAAAGCAGCCAACCAAAGTGCTTATGTGCATCCTGTTAAAGAGATCATCATAAGGACTCTTGATACATCACCTGAATGTCCATCTCTTCGTATAAAACCTTCGTACGGGGAGGTGCAGCCCCCAGCTGTTGCCCTTTGAATACTCGGTTGTGGCAGCGAACCCAGCTGAGGAGCGTGGTGCTGCCTTAGGGCCGCGCTGCCCCTGTTACAGCTGGGGGGGGCGTGGAGTTGGTGGCAACGTCAGCCCTGTTCCCGGCACCTAACACGGTCAGGCTGGCCCCGTGGCCATCCCCGCTGCTGTTTGTAAGATTTGAAGTACATATTCCAGGATGCCATTGCTTCCACTTCTGGTATAAAAAGGGGCTGCTGGTAGGGTCACAAGTTTGTCCTTGGTTTATTGGGTTAAGAAGCCTCACCTGAGATAGCGGGCTACTCCAAGGTAGCTCGGAGCACCCACCCTTTTCTTGGGATGATTTACAAGTAGTAAGTTTGGTGGTGGTCCTGCATAATCCCGTTACAGTCATGGTGCAACTCGCCAGGCGTCACAAGTGTCCTGATGTTGTTGTCAGGGGCTACATATCAAGTCCTCTTGCCCTGAGATAAATGAGACAAATGGGTTTTGTTCTGTTTGTTTTTTTTTTCTAATCCAGCAGATCAGAACTGAGAGTTGATGGTGTACACCACCACTTCTGAGCCGTGGAAGTATCTCTGTTGTGCAGGTACAACATTCAGAGTTGGAAGGAAGTGCTGCCGTGCAGACTGAGCAGATACCTCTGGGTTTCAGAGATCGGATTTCACTCGCTTGCCCAGCAGGTTTGGGTTCTACAGAGTCCCTCCGTTTAAGAAGGGAAGTGTGGTAGCATCATTTCCACGGCGGGAACCTTCCAGGTGGGAGCAGGGACTAGCTTTGGTCTGCTCCCAGCCCAAACCAAGGAGTCTGTGCTGCGAGGAGGTTGTGTTTCAGCTCCAAATCCTGGTCCACTTAAATACAGTTACAAAATCATCAGCTGGCATCCTTGGAGCAGGGCAGCTCCATCCCGCATGCTGTCGGTCATGTTTAAGCACTGCAGCTGGCAGATACTCGCGTGTTTTCCCTGACTCCAGCGGATCTCGCAGTCCAAGGGTGTTTTTTCCTCCCCCTCCTATAGGTCTGAAGGTTTTAGCCTCTCGAAGTTCTCACTAAGTGTAGTGGCAGAGAGGGGCCGACACAGGTACTACTTCTCCCGTTGTTAACATAATTAAGATTTTTTTTAATGTAGAAATGAATTTTCTTGGGCATAAAACCAGCGCTGAGAGTAGCTGAGAGCTGTGCACATGAGCAGACAGCGGGCGCAGGTCGGAGTAGGGCAGGAGTTGGCGTGGCTGTAAAACGTTGGCTGCGCTTCTGGATGTTAACGGTTGGAGTCAGCCATCGTGTGCTGATGTTTTAGAAAAAATGTTGAAAATCTCTGTTGAAAACTTCCCCTTCATTCAGAAACTGACGTTGCTTCTTATTACCCTTGGTTTATTTCGTAGCCTTCCGCAGCACAAGGAAGGGCTTGTGTGACGCCCGAGCCATTCCCAGTCCTCGCCGAATGATATGCAAATCTAGTCAATTAAGCAGGGGGGATTTAATTAGCAGTTTAAGTTCATGTGTGAAGTGTCTTGCCTTAATTACTTAACAGTTTTGTTGCAAATTTGCTAAGTTTTTTTTCCACCGAACTATCAAAACTGTGATTTTTTTGGGGGGGGGCAGGGAGGGGTAACGTCAGCGCTGGGTATTGCCCCGTGGGCCTGCCCCCTGTGCTGCCGCTGTGTGTGTGCCCCTTTGTTTGCAAAGCTCTTTTCAGAGCTGTGGCGAGAAAGCAGACTGTTTATTGTCTCGGAGTAGAACAATACCTTTAAAAAAAAAATAAAGGATTTTTCTACTTAAAATGTGGAGTGAAAGGCCGTCTGTTTGTTCTGCTTTGGGAGCTGGCTGACACCAGAGCCCTGGTATCGGGGTGGCTGCCTGCTCTAGCTGCCGTGCCTTACGTTAACTCGTTGCCTTTGTTGCCGGTTCTGTCTGGGCAAGTCGCTTTTCTGCCCCGCTGCAGAAAGCCGGCGTGTTGCTGTGTCAGCTGCAGAGCTGGGGGAACCCGGCGCTGCAACCCGAAACACGGTCGTGCTGGTGCAGAACCGCGGCTGGATTCTGTATCCCGGCTTCTCGCTGGGGTTATGTGAGCGCGTGAGCGGCACCGTTCCCTTCTGTGGCTCTCTGCAGGCCGTCCCTGCCGTTCTGGTCTCAGTACCAGGGCGCTGTTGGCTCGGGGCCTCGCGTCTGGTTTCTTGAAACGTCGAGGGCAGGGTGGGACGGAGCTCTGCGCAATGCCTGGTCCTGCTCATCAGCGCGCCGCCAGAGCCCCAGAGGAATATTCAGGAAGGCAGGGAAGGAGAGCGTCGGGTGGCAGGGTGCTGAGCAGGGCCTGCCTAAAGGAGCAGATACCTGGGAGCACGTCTGGTGCCAGGTGGCTTCACCGATGGCTTCTTAGGATGGCAGGTGCAGGGCTTTTATGGCAGGAGTGCCCTAGTGCAGCTGGACAGTATCACAGCGCCGTGCTGATGGCAGTTCCTTCTCCTGCTTGCAGCCTACAGCTGTGGCTCACCGCGGGTGTGTGCACCTACGTGTGTAGAGGAGAGGCTAGGGAGGAACAAGAGCAACGTTTTCACTCTGCACCGCAGGATCGCAGGTATTCACCAGTGACTCTCCTAAAGGATTTCTTTAGGATCAGGCTTGAACTTTGTGACTTTCCATCAGCAGAGCTAGAAATTTGTCTCATTGCCTTCCCCACCGAACCTCAGCCTGTAACCACCCAGCCTGTAACCTCACTGTGCAGCTGATGATACATTGGTGCCATCTTCAATTTAAAGCTTGGTGACCCGAAAACATCGTTTCTACCAGCCGGGGCTTTGAGACTCACGGGTAAGCAACTGCTGCACTGCTTGTAGGGAGTAGTGCTGCATCCGTGCTGCCTGCCTAGACTTCAAGTAATTTACCAAGTGCCCAGATACTGCCTGCAGTAGCAGTGTTGGTAAAATCACTGTAGTCAGCAGACATCCAGTCTGGGCAACAGGCAGGGAGGTTTGATTAAAGGACTCCTTTTAGAGACTTACTGCGTGATGAGAAGCTCACGCTATTAATAATTCTTTTTATAACAACGGGGAAAACATTTCTAAACCAGCGCTCCTCAGTTCATGCACCTGCTTTTGTGAAATGCCTTTGTGAAACAAAGCCAGGTGAGAAATAAATGAAGTCACACTTCTGACGTGTGGGATCTCAGTTCTCGCTGCGTCTGTCCCCCAGCAGTACAAATGGGAACATCGAGGTGTACGCTGACACCGGGTGCTGCTCCCTTTGCGCGAGGCCGCAGTACATTTTATACAGCCCCGTCTTGCCCCAATTGCAACGTGGGGGGATCAAGAAAGCCAAAGTTAACAAACGTGCACTGTACTGGCCTGCTGGGTGTGCACACAGAAGTGTAGATGCTGTGGCTTAGAAGCTTCATTTTACCTTTAAAAACCATCCCATTTCTAAGAATGTAAAAACAACCAGCATCCAACGTGTACTTGGGGTATGTTAACTCCTCGCTTTTTTCTGTGCTTTTCCAAGCTAGATTCCAGGGACGTTTTCATCCAGTTTATTATTATTATTAATCTCATTAAGGAGCTGTATTAGCACCATTCTATTTTTAATAGAATCTCTTTCCAGTTTGGCCGGGGCAACCCTTTTGTTGAACCTTCTTTGGGACTGTGTTCCCATGTGCTGTGAAGGCGCTGACACATGACCTCGTTACACAGAGAAAATCCTAAATGTCCTGCCCCTTGCCAAACCTATCACAAAGCTACCCATCACCCCCTTTTCAGGATCCCAGATGGTAAATAGCAGCAGGAGGTGAAAGGGGAGCTTTGTCTCCATTCTGAGGCCTGTTTTAAGTATTCTGTGTCTGTCTGTTTCCCTCTGCTTTTCCCACTCTGCCCATAAATTAGCAAGCCAGCTTTTCTGACAAGGGAAGACAAAATGTCCACGAGCTGCAGTAACATCACCTCGGGAGAACGTTTGTGAACGTTCTGCGTTCCTGCTCTGGCTGCTTGGGATCTCTTCGCTTGGGCAGAAGGTCTGTCTGGCCTGCTCACAGCAGCTTTTAGGGAAACGCGGCTTTCCCTGAGCACCGGCCGGCAGCTGTAGTTGCTGTCGCACCTACAGAAGGAGAGGGTGCCCTCCCGGTCACGCCTGCTACACCCTGGGTGGCTGGGCTCCCATCATTTCAACATAAAAAATCCTACGAAGATGTGCCCGTCTTGCTCCGTTGTTTCTGTACAGCCAACGTTGTAAGAGAAATGGTGGTTTCTGCTCAACGGGGTGCGCTGGGAGCAGCGAATAATCGGGGTTTAGCAGGAAAGGGGCAGTGGGCTCAGCAGGAAACACATTTTTTGGCCATACTATTGACAGTTTTAATCTTCTGCGGACCTAATGGTTCTGAGAAACACTGAGCTGTGCTAGCTGAGCGTGTACCTGTCCTCACTGGGACAGGTTGGTTGCTTTCTCTGAAGGTCACTGCATTCTCTTTGGTCTTTTCTAACTCCCAAACCGAACTGCGACCGTCCCCAGGCTGAGGTCTGGCGGCTCTGCACTTACGGCGGTGCTGTGAGCTTGGACCGGGGCTGCTGGGCTCAAACGCCGAAGGCTGAACGGAGGCTGTGGATCCCCTCCTTCCCCAGCATCCTTCTTTCAAAGTGTTGAATATTAACGAGGAAAGGAGAGTAGGAGGACAAGGTCTGCTTACTGTCTGGTACCTCGGTTGTTTCATTTGGTGTTGGCAGTGTTGCTGTGGATGTCCTCCCGTACAATTACCAGGGCCCTACCGAGCCTTTGGATGCCAGCTGGGGAGCTGGAGGGAGGGACTGAAAGCAGCAATGCCTCTTCCGCGAGGGCTGTGGCTCCAAAACCTAGAGCGACTTCAGCTTTGACCATTTATTAATAAACCTTCGCTTTTAAGTGACGAGAAGGGTTACGAAGAGGCGAGGGAAGAGCTCGTGTGTCTTTTGGCTCCGTTTTCTGGGAAGAATACTCTGGTTTCCACATTGGAAGTTAATTAGTACAGGTTTTTTTTTTTTTCTTTTTTCCTCCTCTGGGATCTCCTGTGTTTCTTCTGACCTGTAATTCTCTATACAGTCATCAAGTAAAAGGGATGTGAAGGGCTCAGTTCTGACACGTTGTGTTTTGACAGCACATTTTGTTCATACTGAGTCAATACTTCTGAAGCCGTCGTTGCCTGGTCACTTTAATTTGACATGTACCTCGCTGCTGCCAAAACTCCTTTTGGCTTCTGCCCTAACACCAGCCTACTGCTCCTGTCACCTCCTCTGACTGTCACCCGGGCTTTTATGGCTGCACAATGTGCAACAGCTCACCGGGGAATCAATCTGCCTGAAAATCAGTCCTTATACAAAGGAGAGTCGCCAGAATTAACTGAACAAATGTGCTGGTGATCGTACGGCGTGGGCAGGTCGGGGAGGCTTGCTTGGTTTGTTCCCCGGCGTTACGTGTTCCTAGTTGAGATTGCCAAGGGAATGAAAGTGAATGCCGGGCTACGTGCTGCTGCTTTATCCCGCAGCCAAACAACACAAGGAGCAGAGCAGCAGTGGTGGGAGGGTGGCTTGGATGGAACCAAGCGGTGCTCCTTCAGCCCTAGCTGCTCTCATTTGTTGAAGCCCTGTATAGTAGATGGGGCTGCTGAAGATGAGCTCGGTGTATTACTGGTTTTTACACCTTATTAGGCTGTTGCTCTAAACCAGGGGCTTCTGTGAATGCTTTTTTTTTTTTTTTTATGAAGCCTTTTTGGTGCTCTAACATGAATAGAAAGAGTGTCTCCCTCTTCCTTTTCCCTCCTACTCGAGGCTCACACGCAGCCAGCCCTGGGGTCTTTTCTTTCTGTTGGCAGAACAGAGAGAAGGAGAGCCCACGAGACCGTCCGGGCCCCCGGTGCTGTCACGAGAAGAATAGCGGTGCTGTTACCGCTAAATCTAAGGGGACATGCTTGTGTATGTGTGCTGCAGCAGCCAGCGGGCTGAATTAGTGGCATTTAGGCACTGCTAAGAGGCTAATTGAGTCACTGGTACTTGCTGATTAAACCAGCAAATCCAATAACGTATGGATGCGCATGTTCATGGTTGGGCCTGTGCTCTATGAAAATGAAGCGTGCTGGGTTTTAACTCTTCCGCTTAAGCCACTCGGTAGCTTAAGGAACACCAGGGCACTTAGATAAATGCTTTGGGGAGAGCACTTTTATTTCGTTCCTCTCATCGTCCTGCTCTGCACAGTGCTGGAGGCTGGGAGGGCGGTAAAGCGGTCCCTTCACCAGTTGCTCAACTCCTCCAGTTTAACAAATGTCTCCGTGTGGGACAGCCAGGACCGCCAGGTGACAGAAGGTGAGGAGCTGAGGCCATCCCCGAGGTGCGCCCATGCCACGTCGGTGTGACAGAGGAAGCCTTGTTGGCAGCCATCTCGCACCGCTCCGCCCTCCTCAGCAATGTGTCGGTGGCACACAGGTGCTGGGTGCACCACTGCCTCCGAACATCTCCAGCAGAGGCACAAACAACTCCGCTGCCGTCTGTAACGAGGATTGCGGCACAGAGACAAACCCAACTTCACCTGGGTTGGACGGGGAGTACGGAGAGAAGCTGCAGAGCTGACCTGAACTCGAATACACCCTTGCAATGTATTTTGTAATGCCTTGTCGCTCCCGAAATCTGCCCACAGACGCAGGCCCAGCTTTGCTTTTGCTCACGGTGGTTTTCATAATGATTGTGGCTTGATTGACTCGAGCGGAATGATTCCTAATTCACAGCACCATAACCGGAGAGCCGAATGAGATTCTGGGGTTTTCCTTTGAAGTACGCAGCGCTCGCAGGGAGGCTGTTGCGCTGAGGGCACGTTGCTTCCAGTGCTTCTTTTTAATTTTGTTTTTAACTTTTAAGAAGAATAAGACGCCTCTCCATCTCAACCAGAAGGACGTGTATGAAAAAATAGTGCGACTCACAGAGGCGAGTGGTGGGTTCAGAACCTCGTGAGTCACTGCCGCGAGATTGACAGTTTGGGAACACGAGCGCGGAGGAGTGAGGACGGGATGCTCAGGGGCTGATGAGATAAGGGAATCTATAGAATGTCAGCAGAGGGGTCAGCAGCAGCGTGCGTCTCATTCCAGAGTTAAACTCAGGCATTGGGAAATGGCATTCCTTGATGGCAAACACGATCTGACAGTTCTCAGCTAGCTGCACCGCTCTCCTCCTCCTCCTCTTCCTCCCCCTCCTCCTCGGCCCCCTCCCTTCAGCTGCATATCAGCGGATGCTTTGGAGATCAGATCGTGTCTGTTCTTGCCTTCAAAGCAGCAACAAGAAAATATTTAAAGCCACAAGCACACCTTGGAGGCTCTGCAGGGTAAGTCAGGTTAGCAAGAAATTTGGGTACCTGAACAATGACGTCCCTGCTCAGACAGCTCACTTGGTAGGGCCGTCGATCTGCTTCATCTCCCATTCAGAGATCATTAAGCTTTACTCTAATTTTAGCACCTAGCTGTTGTCTCTCCCTCTCCTTTCGTCCTTTCTTTTTCCCCCCCATGCGTATGTGAAAGAATTTCCTCCTGTTCGCGGGCAGGCCCGGGCTGGATCCGCTCCTGGAATTACCTCCAGAGGAGTTCGTTCAGTCCTCCTCTCAAATTACTTGGTGTTTGCTGGGGATAATTTGTTCATGGGTGGTGGGGAAGGAACTGTCCTCCCCTCGTTACCCAAGGTGCAAGGAGGGAATCTTGCCGTCGTGGGCAGGGCTGAGGCAAGAGAACTTTTATGGCCCCTGCTCCTGGCACCGTGTGGCTGGGTGACCTTGGGCGAGTTCCTTCACTCCTCCGTGAGACCGGCCCGGCGATGTTTTCCTCCCTGCCCAACAGGGCTGTTGAGAGGATTTCTGTGAAGCGTTTTACATGCAGGCAGGATTTTATTATTACTGCTGAGTGTTGTTTTTTTATGAATATGCATGAAAGGTGCTAAGACATTGCCTCACCTTGGGCCTCACACGCAACTCATTACAGGCTGTGGTTGCTGCGAATTTATGTAATGGAGGAGATGGAAGAGACTGGGAGCGCTGTCCCCAGAAACTGTTGACACTCTCAGAAGAGAAAGTGGCAAACCCCATTTCTCCCTCTCTAATTAGCACTGCATTAAAAGAAGAAGGCACTTTTTCTGATTACGCAGCGTTTTGGGGCTGGGGACCGGGAGGGCTCCCACCAAGCCAAGTGTGCGTTACTTCTCCGCGGACTCCTTGTGAGATCCGAACTGCGGCTCTTGCCGAGGGACAAGGGAAGAAATGACGAAACGTGGTGCCAAAGTTGGATCTTTGAGTCCCGACAGCGGAGCCGCGGCAGGGGAACCGCCGCGCAGGAACCCACGAGCAGGTTGCACAAGCGCCGTCTCCAGGGTGTCGCTGCGGTGGTGTCAAGGAAAACTTCCTCTTTCAGCCAGCGCCGCCGTGCAGCTGCTGCGCTCAGCGCCCCTGGCCGGGAGGCGGCCGGCCTGCAAGGGGAACAAGGCGGTGAGCCTCGGCTCGTTTCGTCCCCTTTGCAGGGGGGGGAGAAGGGGCAGGGCCGCCGCCAAGTTGACCGCAGCAGCCCCGTGGTGCTGAGGGAGCACTTTGTTGGACGGAAGCTGAAAAACGTGCCCACGAGCCTGCCGGAGGTGCTCTTCTCGCAACCTGCGGGGCTCCCGGGATGGAAGGAGGCTCGCAGAGACTTGGTGTGGCCGTCACCTGCGGCTGAGCACAGGGGCACTGGTGCTGCCGTAGATGGCCAGGGCTTCATTACCGCATACGTGCTCCGGGATGCCACGGGAAGAATGAGTTTAATTTTTCTTCAGGTCTTAGGTCACTCCTCATCCCTGCCAGCATTCCACTCTTCTAGTTGTCCTGTCTACTCGACGCCCCAAACCCCCAACCACTGAGCTGTCTTAGGACTTCTGTTTGGGTTACAGTTGTTGAAAGAGGTGTGTGAGCGCTGGGTGCTTCGTAACAACCGCTGCCACTGCGGCACCTGCACTGGGGGAAGGGGGGAAGCAATTCAGGCCGTGCTCTTCGTGTTAATGGCTGCTCTGCGGGAGATGCACCTCTGCTTCCTGGGCACAAAGCAAACCTTTCCCATGAGCGTGCCCCTACAGAAGAGAAGAGGCTGGCTGCCTTTTGCTAGAGGCAGAAGTTGCTGGCTGAATTCACTTTGTTTTCAAGCTCGGGCGTTTTGGTGTTTGTCAGGGCTCTGCGTGTGCTCTTTTCCCCCCGCTGAACCGCATCAGGTCCCGTGGTGGCAGTGGGGTGACCTGTGTGGGACAGCCAGGTGTTGAATCGCTGGTGGTGACAGCTTCAAGGGGTAAGAAATCTTGCTTGACCCCTTCCTTTGCCTGCCTACCCCCTTCACTGCCTCGCTCTCTGCTTTGCGCTGTAAGGAGAAGCCTTAGTGCAACTCACGTTGAGGTCGCATCAGCGGCAGGGCTCCAGGTTGGGGATTGGTGTAAATCAGAGCTTTCCACAGGAGTCTAACAGTTTCACATAAAACAAAGGCTGTTTCCTTGTTTTCAGCCCGAGTGCACTGATCAGCACTTCCCCTCTGCATTTGTGGCTGCCTTTTCACCTTGTCATCCTCGTCCTTCCAGCGAGATCCGCGTGTCGCCTGGCTCCTGCCGTTATGGGCTCGTCGCGCAGCTCTCGTGCGAGGCGGCTTTCTGTGAAGTGGGCACGTTGCGGCCTGCCCCTCGCCATCTCGCGTTGCCGTTACCTCTCTGCTAGTGACCAAGGGATGGGAAATCAGCACGTAGATGAGAAATAATCTGTGCGTTGTTTGACAGGGGCACTGCTGCCCTGAAATCACCGCTCGGTTACTGGAAGGATCTCATGGCTGGGTGTTGAACCCTTGGAAGTGAGCGGGGAGCTGGAGGACGGGCAGTTACTCTACATGAAACGTGCTTTCTTAATTTGAGACGCGCTGCCCTGAGTGGTGCTGTACCAGGGTAGGTCTGTGGCGATAAAAAAGGCATTTTGCAAATTCCTGCGCTGCCAGAGGGCTGCTTCAGATGGGATCGAGTTGGTTGGTTGAGACGGCTCTCGCTGGAGAAAATGCGAAAGGCTTCGCTCCTGGCGTAACAAAATTGGGTCGCTGTCTGCTTTAAGTGGGTCACGCGAGTTTCCAGCACGGGAGGCCCCCTGCCACGTGTGAAGAGGCGAGGCGTGGGAGCAGCCCGGTCCCGCCAACCTTGGCTGCGAGGCGCTCTGCGTCCTCCTGACATGGGGCGAGCAGGGCAGGCTGCCCGTCCCGGGCACCCGCTGCCTGGCCGGAGATTCAGGCATCGCTGGAGGAGAGGAGAAATGCGAATACGTGGAGTTACAGCCCCAGTGCTCGGAGTTCACCCACCGATCTCAGTGAGCCCTGCTTTAAGAAGGGGTTGTTGCAGCGGCAGCGTGCAGAGGGGGCTCCCACCGTCCCGCCGCAGCCTCGGGAGGCTCGAGGAGATGCTGAGCAAGGCCCTGCTCTGCCGGGAAAGAAAGAGTCGCCCCTGTTCGTCTGCTCCCCGTGAAAAGAGGCAGTGTGTGAAAACCCAAACAAAAAACCCCCCAGCACAACAACTGGCCGCCTTCCATGAGCGAGCCCTGTTTCCAGCCTGGCCGCCACGGTACCAGGGGCACGGGCTGTCGCTGAGAGGCCGCTCTTGTGCGCACAGAGAGCCTTGTGATCTGTGTGCCGAGAGGTCAGCTCCGCCGGAACAAAATGTTCGAGACAATGCTGGGGGATCCAGCTGGAGGTTCAGCATTCCCGCAGCGTCAGCCAGATGGAAATGAGGTGCAGAGGGTTGCAGGGGGTGGGGGTGGGGAATCCCTGCGCTTTAAAGGGAAAAGAAAACAACAGTGACTCCAAAATGAGCACGTTCGCGCGCATGTACAGCCTTAAACGCTCCTAGGGCAGGGCTGCCCCCGGTGCCAGCGGGACGCCAGCTGCCCTGTGTGCTTGGTGCAGTAACTGGGGCAGAGGCTGCTCCGCGCAGCGCCGCCGGCCTGGGACGTGCGCTGACATAACGGGAGCGTCGCCTGGCGCTGCCTCTGATTGTCAAATGACCCCAGTGAGTTCGGGCGTACATCTGGACGTGCCTTGCGTCGGCCTGGCTTTCAGGAAACAATCGCATACGTCCCAGATCTCTGAATCTTGCTAAGGAACAACATTTTTAAAATCCTCGGGCTTGTTCCTGGACGGAACGCGGGCTGTCACCGCTTGCCAGCGTCACGTTCTTGTATTCCTGCTGGTGGGAACGGGCATGCTTGTGGATAGCAGAGTACCCAGCGAGGGCCAGCAGGGTTTTCAGCCTCTTTTTCTGGGATCGTTCTGTGGAATGGCTGTAATGTGATGCATCGTCATCAGTTTAAATAGGAGGAGAGCGGAATGAAGCTTCCAGCTCGAGCTGTGCGTGTTGATGCAGCTGAAATTTAAGAGAGCTTTTTGCAAAGCAAAATTCGATATGAGAAACGTAATCTGACATTTGTAGTACCTTTGAAGGAAAATCTGTTCCGTTTCATCTCTTCCTTGCTGAACAACACTGGGAGCTGGAAACTCGTCGGTGCCACTCAGCCTCTGTAGCCTCTGACCATGGAGAAACGGGGAGTGATCGGGTAGCGGTGGTCCTGCCCAGGGGAGTCAAAAGGAAAATAATAGTAAAATAAAGGAAAAAGAGCCCGTTTGAGAAGACAGGTAACCTTCTTCTGTGCCATCTTTCTCAGACACACAGTCTTCTGCAGCTCTCCTGAGCTAAAGGAAGATACTCAGCAGCCTGTTCCCCTTCACATCTTCCTTTAAAGGAGCCAGGCAGCGCGATGTTCGGCTCAGGATACTTTACGGAGCTTGGTAGGCAGCTTTCTTTGAGGCACCGCCGAGGCTGTCCATATTATTTGTGTCTCTCTTTCTCTATTGGCTTCCCATGTGAATGAGTGAAAGCAGAGCCACCCAAACGCGTGTTCAAAAAGCCAGTTCTGCTTTTGCAAAAAAAAAAGGGGAAAAAAAAAAAAAGGATTTAGCAAGAAAAATTCTCTCCTCCCCAGCGTTTATTGGCATATTTTGCTCTGCGTAGTGACCTTGTCCGGGAAGGCTCGGGAAGCAAGGGGAGCAGTGTCTGGCTCTCCTGGGATGTTTGTGGGTGATCCTCCAAGGGACCGAAGAGCCCCAGAGTTGGCCGTGGTCATGTGCTGGGTGCTGAGCTGTCACTGAAATTACCCGCAGCACAGATCCCTGAGCAAAGCCTTCAGAAGTGTTCAGCACTCGTTCATCTGTGCCCTAGCATCTCCTGGGAGCAGCTCGCAGTTTGGGTCAGATACTGGAGGAAACAGATGAGGCTCTTGGGCAGCGTGGTATCAGCGGTGGTGAGAAACCAGCACACGGTGATTTACTGGTGGCGGCCGGCGCTGGGAAAGCCCGTGCCCCTCCTGTAAAAGTCCCTCTGTTAAAGTTCTCCCAGCCACGAGGTTCCCAGGCTCTCCTTCACTGCTCATGCACAGAATGAATGTCTCTTTTCTCCTCCTGCGTGTGTTCCCGTGGTCTGTGTGATCAGAACTTGCGTTGCTGTGCTCCATTTCCCGCAGCCTGTGGCTTCCAGGCTTTTGTGCGGCTTCGTTACGATTTCACAAGTACATCACAAGATGCTATTTTGGGCAGCTGCAGGATGAAGCATGTTTGAGATCTTCGGGCTGCCCTTTGCCACGTGCCGGTTTGACTGTGGAGGTACCCGGGAAACAAAACGAAGGCACCAAGCTCTGGGTGCATCTCCGTCCAGCCCGTTGACTCGTACCCGCCCAGCCAGGACCAGCAGGTGTTACTCCACGTTTCTGCGGGGTTTGTCGTGAGCTGACCTGCAGCTTTTTGGCTCTTCCACCCCTGAGTCAAGAGCCTCTGGTAAATCAGCCCCGAGACTTGAGCGTGCCCATCAAATGATGGATCAGAAACGCTGCGCTTGGGCAAAGGGGCAGGGCCAAGCAGGAGTCAACCTGCTGCAGGTGTTTTTTGTCTGGGGGCTTCCTGCTGAGCCCGACTGAGGAGCCCTGATGTGCCTGCGTGCTCAGAGGGCTGGATTTTGTGGCGTGCATCGCACGTCTCAGACACAGATGGGGCCGTGCTCCACTCCTCTGCGAAACCTGGGTGCCACCCGTGCAGCGTGGGCTCCAGCCCCAAGCTAGGGGGGCTTTAGAGGAGGGTTCGGTGCAGGGGTGCCCGCACGCGGCAAGCCAGCCCCTGCCTGGGGCGTGCTGCGTTCCTCCCGGCCCGCACAAAGCTTACAAAACCCTCCGTGAGGCAGAGCAGGGGTCACTTCAGGCGGCTGTTCTGATCGGTGGTGTCTCCTCTCCTCTCCGGTGCTGTCTGGAAGGATTTGTGAGATGCGTTTTCAGGAGAGGCCAGGCACGCGGGCGCTTTCACTCACACACGCACACGGTGCCGCCGCGCTGGGATTTCAGGGCAGGTGGAAGCCGGGGCTGTGACAGGAGGCCTGGTGAGGACGCCAGTCCTCTCCCTGTGCTTTGCTTTTGCACCTAAAGAAACTTCTGTGTGCTCAGCATCCAGATTGCTCCGACATCACGGGCTGTCAGTGCCCCAGCTCCAGCAGCACCAGCAGCAGCTCTGCCTTCCCCGGTTAGTTTGCCCGAGACGATTGGGATCATTTACATACGTTAAAGAGCCATTGTGTGACCCTGCGACAAAGAGTTTTATTTTATCTGCTCCACGGAACAGTAAAGGGAGATAGAGAGTGACCCGGGGCTTGGCTGTGGCCACACAAGGCGTTATCTGGGGGACCCATGCTGAGAACCCCGGAGTCTGGGGGCTTGGTCAGCTCTTCCCCAGCCTCCAGCTGGGGAGTCTTCAGCTCCAGCCCTGTGCCGTGACCTCCCCGTTGTGCCTCCAGCCCTGCAAATAAAGCCGGGTGTTGTGGTTAAGCAGCAGGCTGCAGTTGGGGTGCCCAGAGGGAGCGGGGTGGTGGACGAGGACGCTGGCGTGCCACCTTCCGCCGAACCGCCGCGGCCCCGGTGGCTGACCCACAGCTCGCCCCCCTCCCTAAGCGCTGCTCGAGCTGTTCTGGCTGCTCTGGTCAGTACTGCTCCAGTCAGGCCAGGCGTTCCCTCTTCCTGCCCCCCACCTCTCCCCTTTCAGTTTTGGGGCTTTCAGCTCTGGGATGCTCCCTTAGGGTCTGATTGTCAGCAGATGGCTGCCCTGCACCCTCAAAGTGAAGTCCTGAAATGTTCCAGGGAGAACATCCAAACGTAAAGCTTTCTGAGATCAGTTTTAGGAAGTGTTTCCTGGACACTTCTGAAATTCCTATCGGGCAATCGTGTGCTCCTTGCATGGCTGGAAAACTATCAAGTGTCGTCAAAACAGGTTCTTGATGTATTGCATGGCCTTGTCGCCTGCATCGAGTGTTCCAGAGGAGCCGTTTTAGACAGCGTACGTAACGGGGGGAATGCCACTGAGGGTCTGACCCCTGCGTGGATCAGGCAGGCAGCGATACAGCAGTCAGCCGGGGGGAGGGAGAGGATGAGAGACCTAAAGAGGGGGTGAGAAAGACACCGATACCAGGCTTCTGTCAAAAAGCTTTTCTCTTTAACCACAATTTGGATGCTTTTGAGGGGTTCTGTGCTGCACACAGTGTTGCTCTCAGCTCATCTCTGTGTGGCTTTTTTGATAAGTTTATCTAAACAACTAAAAACTACTTCCTAATTTCCGTGTGCTAGGTTTGTAGGGGTTCTCAGGAAATTACAGTTTTGGTAGAAAATGAAATACACAAACACTTCAGAGATTCCCTAAGCTAAGAGCACCTGAGATGGTGTATGCTATTTACGTCCTTTAGGTAAATATACACTTTATTGAAAATTATGAGATCGGAGAAGAAAAAGCAGATGCGTTTAAGAGGTGGTTTTGTAGTGCACAAGTAGATGCAGTTTCTCTTTCATCTTCGCTTCTTCCTCTCAGTCATTTCCCAGGGGTAAAAATAGATGTTACGCCATTTCGCTTTGGAGATCCCAATTAAGTGGCGTATAAAGGAAGCTTTATATCGGAGATCTCATCTGGTGGGATGCAGCCTTTCCTCTTAATGGGCTCCAAACTGTGTTACTGCCCTTCCTTAGGAGGCTGCCGGGGCTGCTCTGAAGCTGTGGGAGCGGCATCGGGACGCTGCCCGGCGAGCTCTGCTGTGGTTCTGGGCCTTATGGGCTGACCCGTGGAAGTCCAGCTGCTGGCACCTGGAGTTCTGTGTCATTTTATTTTTTTAATGGCTGGCAGTGTTACTGCAACACCAGGAGCACCGAGGGCATGGGTAGGAAAGTCTCACCGTAAGAGCAGCTCTGTTCCACGTGCTCCCTTAGAGTGCTTTTGCCATGGCTGACAAACTGTGAAGTGCTAAGCAGATAGCAAAATTCTCCAGAAATTCCACAATTTCATGAACAGCACGAAATTATGAAAGCTTACCATGTGTCTGGGTAGTTTTGAGCAACGCACAGCTCTGGCTTTGTGTGAAGTAATCGTTTCTCTCCCTTCTGTGTCGTGTTTGATCTCTTGTCCCTGAGCCTGCCTTCGTTTTCCCAGCGAGCGCCTGATTTGCGTGCTGCTCTTGGGGGTGGTTTGTTTGTTTGTTTTTCTTTTACCCATTTGAACAGCTGCGGATGGACTTTGGAAATGCTGTACTGTCGTGACAGGTGAGAGAGCAAATGCAGTGCTCCGAAATCCTCCTGCCCCCAGTGCCGTGGCAGACAGCCGGATCAAGGGCTGGCTTGAATGGAGCTTTTAGTCGGGAGCAGAAGAAAGATAGGCCTTAAAGAAAACCCATATGACACCTTTGGCCCGGTGAGGTCTTGGAAAGACTTATTGTTGCCCTTTGTACCCACAAAAAGATTAAGCAGGACCCTGTTTGGTAACATGGCGTCTCTTTAGAGAAGCAGAAAGCCCAGAAACCAGCCCTCAGTGTAGGAGACAGATAAAAGTTTGGATGGCTATCAAAATGCCCTGAGCTGCATTCAAAGCAGAGTTGCTTAGAAATGTAAATTACAGGGGGTAATTAAATAGCTCTAGACTGACAGATCACAATACTCGTTCCCATATACAGTGTTTATTTGTAAAATGGAGGCTGTGCTTAGTGCCGGTTTCTCCCTAGATTTTATTTCAAGTTGCTGTGGGAAAGGTGTCTGTCTATATGGCACTGCATGTGAGAGCTGTCCACAGAAACGTGCTTCACAAACCAGAATTTATTGCAGTGGAAGATGCTTACGGGACGGTACTTCAACAGAGAAGACAGCGAAGGAAATACCCAGCTGCTGAACTGGACCTCTTACTTGGAGCAAGACCTGACTGTAACTAAACTGAAACTTAACCTCCCTTACCTTTAGGAAGCCTCGAATTCACGTTCCTTTCCTCTAGCTCAGCTGCACATAGTACGGCTGAGTAGTGCTCTTTCTAATTTGGACCGGATCCTGATGCTCTGTCACTTTGCTGAAGAAAAATTCGGGGTGGATGTGTAAGTGCCTAACTTGTTAAAGATGGCGAGGCCGGTGGTGCTCAGGCGCCGCTATAAAAGGTAGCCGCGTTCCACATGCCCCTCTCTCCAAATGTTTCCCAGCACATTGTTAATTAATAAAAGGCATTTTTTTTCCATGGTGTTAACTTATTTATAGGCAGAGTACATGTTAAATTCAGTAAATAACTTCTACGTTTTTATAAGTATTGGAAAAGTATCAGACTTTTTGGCACTGCTGGGAGGGCTCATGTGGTCTTTGTTTAGCGCTGGGATGGAAGTTCCAGGCACGCAGTAAATAAGGGGGATGTATCAGCCCTTCTGCTGACCAGATGTCAGATTAAAAGAAAAAATACAAAATCCTAAATGGAAAAAAGAAAAAGAATTCAGAAAATAGGTGTGCTAGGGATTCACTTTCCAGCTCTGTCTAGGTTTTACAAAAAATAGCAAGAGAGCTCAGAATGGTCGGAGTAACGTGTCCTTTGGTACAGAGGGGAATGGAGAAAACATGGGACCAGAACTGGAGCTTCAGGTCTCTGGAAGTAGGGAAAGGGGCAAAACTGACCCAGATAAGGCCGAATTTCCCAAGGAACTGAAGACAAATTCACAAGACCAACAAACTTTTCTTCCACAACAACATACGCCTCCAGGTGAAGAGATTAGCGAAGTTCCCAAACGGAACAGGTGGGAAAACTGTCTCATGTTCTTTGGTCGTGGTCATTTGTTCAACAGATCTCATTTGGGGACTCGTTCATGAGTTTCTCACAGCTTAATTCAGTTGTACAACATCTACAGAAATCTGTTTGAGGCTGTCTTTAACGGACTGTGTATGTTTTTTTTTGGTGTTGGTGGGTGTTGTTGTTCGCAAAGGACTCCGATGCATTATTATGTGTTATCGTGAGGAAGCCTCTGACATTTGGGCTCGTTACTTAGCAGGGGTAAGACGAGGAGCACAAGGGAAGCAGAAGCAGTGAGCACTGCGATCTTCTGGGACAGTGCCGTGGGTAGAAAATTGTATCAGACCAGGATGAAGGCGTGCAAGAAAGCTGACACTGAAGCGACGATTGAACCTGAGCAAGGCTGCCTGTGAATAAGGAACTCTACCTACAGCGCGCTCAGGCACTCGTTGCGCTGTGACTGGGAGGCTAACTGGTGCTGGTGAGGCTGTGCTAGGACGTGTACCTACCGCGAGGACGTGTACCTACCCCTAGGACGTGTACCTACCCCTAGGACGTGTACCTACCCCTAGGACGTGTACCTACCGCACTGAATACAGAGCACACCTAAGGGACGAGAGAGTCCCTACAAGCACTAAGATCCAGCTGAAGGTCCGCGAGAGGGAAATCCGTCCCCTAATTAAACGTAGGCAGGCAAAATTAAGATACCTTCGGAGCTCCTGCGCCTGTATTTCCTTGTAAAGTTCAGGAGAAGTTAAAGAAGTGGGTAATTGAGAGGAGCAAGGAGCTGCTGCTTTCTCTGGGTTTGAAAGGCCGAATTCTTTTCATTTTCTTCCTTTCTCCCCCTTCCCTGCTCATTAAAAAGGTGCTATTTGTGGTCATTAGGAGGCACCCAGAGCAATTAGATCTAACTGACCTTCGTGATGGCTATTCAAGACAGAAGCTGAGGCAGGATTGTGTTGTAAACAACAACAGAAAGGGGGGCGCACTAAACTTTATGGCGTGTTGGTATGCTGGGGGGGAAATTAGAGGATTATGCAGTCAGCGTCCCTGTAAATCTTAGCACTGATGTGGGGGAGGACACCATATCTGAGGGGAATCCTCGGACAACGAGGTTGTGAACTTTGGGGTTTTATCAGCTAAAATGGCAGAGGGAATGGACGGAAGAGGGACTGGAGTGGCAGCAGAAGGCCAGGCGCCTCAGCTCGCCGCGCAGGCTGCCACAGGAAGGCAAAATGGGGGCTGAGCATCCAGCTGAGCCGGGGTGGTGGCTCCGGCAGCGGCGCTGTGGCGTGTTGCCAGCCGGTTACAGCAGTGGGGTAGAGCCAGAGGAGAAAAGGATCTGGGGAAAAGAAGGCACAACGTTACGGCAAACCCAGCTGCAGGAGCTGCGTGCAGGAGCCGGCCCGCGGGGGGCAGAGGGCTCGCTGCCTCCTCTGCCTCGGTGTCCTCTTAAAACACGTGACGAATGTTTGGTACAAGCAGGTTTTTTTTGAACAGCTAACCTGCTGCTAAATCCGGGCCTGAATTCCTCACGCAGTCGCAAGCGTGGAGATACAAACGGGATCGGCTCGGAGGTTCGTGGGCCTCCGCGTCCTGTGGCGGGGCGGGCAGGGCAGGGTTCAGCCCGTCGCGGTTTTATGTGGGGTCAGGCAGTCACCGGGGATGGAGGGAGCTTCGCAGTCGGAGAGCCCACCATCTGGCAATCATAAAACAAGTCATCAACATTTTTTGGAGGAGGATGGTGAGGAAACAAGCTGCAGACGATTGTCATGAGCTCAGGGCCCTACACAGACACCTTTATGGCCGCTCTCTGTTCTGGTTGGGTGTCTGCACCAAGGGTCAAAAGTTCAGGCCGTTCTCCCCCACTTCTTTTTTTTCCTCCAAAAGATGGGATTTGGGCAGGGACTGGGACACCGAGGGGCCGTGTGGGGCCTATCCTGGGCAGCCCATTTCCCCTTTCTTCCTCTCCTGCCCCTTTCTCCCCCTCCATCCACCGCTGCCTGTCTTCCGGGGCAGGCCGGCCAGCACGGCCTCGGATGGCTGGAGCAACGGGAACAGAGGAGTTGGGCACTGCCTGAACTTTGTGAAACGCTGTGCTTAGATGGAGCGGCCAGGCTGCCTCCCAAACAATGAACTGGCAAGTTCAGGCTTCGCAGTTTACTTTCCTCCCCCCCCCCCCCCCGAACGCAATTAGTAGCTTATAAAAGGTTGTTACGCAGCTGTAGCAGACCTTGGAGGGAAACAACCAGCCGAGGATCTCCGAGGCTGCTGGTTTGGGAAGGGGCCGAGGCACTGCCAGCACAGCTCTTGTGGGGAGCGCGATGGCAAAAGCAGGTGGCATTCAGGGGAAAGCGGGCCGGTGATTGAGCAGGGCTGCTGCTGCTTTGAGTTACACCATCGGAAAGTAAAAGTTGCAGGAACTCCATGGGGTTTCTCTTCTGCCGACTTGCACGTCGTGTACGATCCCGACGCCTCCTCTCAGCCACTCGCCAGCGGTGCGGCCGCCCTCCCTTGGAGGCCGACACGTCCCGTCTCCCAGACGTGGCAGCGCGCACCTGGCAGAGGCTTCGTGCGCCCAGAGAAGGCCGCGACCAGCGGGCCCCATCCTCGCGCCTTGTTTTTGTTCCGAGCAGATGAGTAAGGGCAGGAATGCGCGCAGCTACGCCCAGTGCAGAGCCAGCGGGCAGGCGGAACGAGGCGCAAGGTATTGTTCTGACAACAGCGACTCAGAAATGGCAGAACCAGGAGCAAATACAGGACGCAAGGGAGGTTACAGCGAGCTGAGCTTCAGCTGGGGCTGGGGAATGTTCCTCGGTGCTAGAGGAGAACTCCTTTAGGTTCTTTTTCCGAGTAATGAGGGCTGTTTTAAAGCAGTCAGACCTGGTTAATGTGAATCATCCCGTAAGCTGTTCTCCCCCCTCTCGCCGCAGAACCTCCCGGTTAACACACGCTCTGGAATGCAGAGCGCACATCTGGTCTGCGTTACTGCGGGCCCGCCTGTGATCACATGGAGAAAGCTACCTTGGGTTTTATGTAGAAATGTTTGTATTATACAAAACCCCCGTTGCCAGGCAATTTTTATTAAAACGGCCAGTTTATGCTCAATCTAGTGTCCTGCTGAGGAGCTCGGAATACCATAAAATCTACGCACAGCTTCCCTCCCATTGTTAAAGCTCCACGGGCTGAGCGTGAGCAGTGTGCTGGGGATGGGTTGGTGCTGTCTGGGCTTTTGTCCACACCCCTACTTCCCTTGCTGGGACAACCACTCCTTGCTGCCATCTTGAGAGCTTTTGCCAGCGGGCTGGGAGCTGGAACCATCACCACCATTTTGCCCGAATGCTGCAGCAGATCTGAACGACATGGGTCTTAAAATATCCCTATCCAGACTAAGCTGGTGCTCGTGGTGGAGCTGTGCTCAGAACTCAGTAGTGGGGACTTCAACCAACAGACAGAGTAGTCAAGGGGAGCGTGGCAGGGGTCACTTCTGAGGGTTGAAGGGTTTCTTAATGACACATGGACGATTAGAAATGCGGGCTTTGAAATCCCGATTTGCAGGACATAGCTGTAGACGTTGCTCAGGAGAGCTCTCTCAGGGCCTTAAAGGCAGTAGGATTTACAATGCGCTTTAAAGGTGCTTCACGCTAGAACACTCGTCTGGCCTGACTAGCAGCGCTTTCCACAACTTGGGTCTAAAAGTGGGAACTTGGGTCTAATATAGACTGCGATTTGGCTCAGCGAAACATGGATTAAAAAATAAAAGTGCAACTTCTCTCACACGATGCCTCTTCATCTAGACGTACTGGGGGGTGTCTAGTAGAAAGTTAGAAGCACCTACTAGCAAAACTGTGCTTTTCTTAACCTCCTGCAAGAATTAAACGAGTTGTTTTGGTGGATTAGGAAAACTTCGGCAGCATTTTTCAAGAAGCAGTGCTCGAGTTAAAGACGTGAATGTTGTGTTTCCAATTAAAGCATGCTTCCTAGCTGCTTAGGTACAGTGAGCCCTAAGAAGTGGCACTAAAGGTCATAAGACAGGAAGGGGAAGAAGGAGGGCTGATTTCTTAGCGTTGTGTCAGTCACAACTGTCTGCCGGAAAACCACAGAAACCTTCCTTAATCTACGCAGACGTACAGTCACAACACACTTTGTTGGCCAAGTGGTTTTTTCCTGTCCAGCAGTTCTGCATGTCCTCATGCAAAGTGCTCTCCTCACTGAGCCAGTGTTAACGGGGGAATCAGGAGCTATTGCAGAAAGTGCGCAAGTTTATATCCTGCTCTGGCACAAACTGCCTCCCCTGAGTTTGCTTTAAAATGCTGAAGCGAGGACTCGGAGAGGCAGAGAGGCTACATGCAGGTAGTTCATCTCCAGGGCCGCTTCCTTTGTTTCACAGCAGAGACACATTTGCATGCAGATGAAGGAAAACTTGACGCAGTTCCTGTCCATGCAAGCCAGAAGAAACCCAATGTTTTTTTCAGCTCCAAGTGACAATCCTTCACGGCTTTCCCTGTGGGAGTATTTCCTTCAGTCTTAGTGCCTAACGGTCTGCCTGATGCTGGGAATCAGCTTGATCTGGAGGGCAGCACGTGAGCACTGTGCGCACGTATCAGAGAAATGAACTTGCCCCACCGTTACTCAGTTGTGCCATAGGGGAAAATCCCCCCCTGCCTCGTAGTGGCAGCCCGGCACATCACAGTCCCGCTCCGCATGTGGAAACGTGCTTGGACACCAACGCCATTGGAAAATGCCTGTGTTCTTCTTGTTCCAGCGATGGTTACCCCAAAACTGGTCTGGTAGACTAGCTCCAAGGTTGATTTGGTGTAGTCTGCTTCTAAGAGTGCTGAGGAAGGAGCACCAGGTACAGAACAATGCAAAGGCAACCATCCAGAACCTTCCTAGCATAACTTTCCGGGGTACTGCCTGCAGATCCAGAAAGTCCCGACCCTTTTTATTACATCTCGATGGATTTTTCTTCCACAAATTCCTCTGACTGCTTTTGGAGCTTTTAGAAGCTTTTGGCATCCGCTGTACCTTGTGGCGGTGAGTTCCCCAGCTGTATGTGGTGTCTGAAAAACACCTCCCTTTGTTCCTTCCCCTTTCTCCCAGATGTCAGAGAACTCAGAAGCCAGGGAATTTCTGGTACCTTTACCTTAAAACAAAACAAAAAACAACCAAGAACCCCCCTCGTTCATACTGTATTTTCTTTAAGAAGTGGCCTTTAGAAGCTGGTGCTTTTGTAAAAGCTGCCCTGCAGCCTGTGGTTTAGAGGGGCAGATGAAATATTTCATCTCACTAATTTTAAAGCTTGTATGGGGTACAAGAAGTGCAAGCAAAGAAAAGAAAGCAAGCGCATTGTGTGCCATTAAGCACAACAGCTTGGGATAACAAGAACTCCTGTGAAGCCTGCCTTAAATAAAGTTTCAGATTTGTTATTTATTTATTTATTTTTAGCCCAGAGGAGAAAAGAGCATTGGTTAGTGTCCCAGCTGACAGCAAAGCTCCGAGTGGGCTCCAGATACACAGAAAGCGTTCAGCGGTGTGTGGAGTCAGGCCCTAAGATCCTACACATCTGGGATCCACAGCGTGCTGTGTCCATATGGAAAATGGGCGTAATTTTGAACCTGGTGGGTGAATTTAATCTCCTAGCGCTAAGTCAGCGCAGCTGTACTCGGTATGTGTGCAAACAGGCCTGATAAGAATGGTCTTCTTGTTTAGGTCTGTCTGTTAGGAACATCCTACAATTCAGTATAAGCCACACAAGCCATGAGCCCGCTGGAGCTGACACCGCTTTAGTTTGAAAGTAGCGCAGCTCTTCAGTGACGTCAGTGTTCCTTCCTCGCGCACGATTTAATTGCTCTCCTTTAAAAAGGAAGTTTATATCTCCAGCTGAGTGGATGCCAGCCTCCTGACATGCATGACAATTGAACTGTCTTTTTCTGCTGGCTATTTAACAGCACTATTGGCATACAGAATCACTTAATTTGAATGACTTGGCCTAGCTGAAAGTGATGTTAAGTGCAGAGATGAAAATACAGCGCTCTGAAGTTGCCTTGTTAGCATAAAACTGCATTTTGCCCTGGTACTCCTCCTCCGGTGATTATTTAAAGAAAAAATTACCCCTCTCTTGTAAGCCTGGTTTGTGTAGCTTACTAAATCCAATTACCTCAATGCAGCGAGGTGCTACTTTCTCTTCTGCACTGAAGCTGCTCATTATATTTAAATTTTTTTTCTTGCTGCAGGAGCACTGGTAGAGCTTCAGATACACCACTTCTTTTTTTTTTGAACACATTTTCCTGGCATCAATTGGTGTGTTTTCTTGGTCTGTCACATCAAGCGATATCCTTGTCAGTGCCAACTAATTGCTATCAATCAACTGCCGAGCATGAAAGGCTGGTCTGAATGTTTATTAAAGCACGTTAAAAAGTACGGGACACATGATTTCTGGTAAAATACGAGCCTGGAATGATGGCTCTGTGGGAAATGGGCTGACACATCCCCATTTTGCAGCTAGGAGCTGCTGTGCAGGTGGGTAGATGAAGCAGGCGTGAGTGATTTATGTCAGGATTTCGTGCCTGTCACTTGGGAGGGAGTGTGAAAGTGGTCAGGAAGGAGCCGGGCCTCCTCGATTGCTGCGGGGACCATCAGGGACCATCTGCTCGCTCACGAGCTCTGCTGGCGTCCTCGGAACGAGGGGAGGGTGGCACAGGGCAGGAGAGGAACGCAGGTGCCGCCTGGCATCGCATAGCCAGAATAACCCACTCGGTTCTTTACGGGTAATCCACTCCAGTGTGAGCGGTCCCCGTTAATGGACCCGTTTGCGGGCTGTTGGCTGTGCTGTGAGGCTGCAGCCCTGGCTGTCTTGGCGTCAGGACGCCCTTCCTGCCCGCCTCGCTCCCGGGTTTCAAACCCGGCGTCTCCTCCAAGACTCGCAAGCGGCAGGAGCGAGGGCAGCGAGCTCGCAGGTAGCCCTTCCCAGCAGAGCTGTGGTGTCTGGTACCTTTGTGTAGCCCCCGAGCTCAAAAGGTCACAGCTCCTTTGTGTGCGTGCGTTTATTGCCTTCGGTTCAGTTCTCAGGAGTCCCATTTCATGACCACCATCAGTCCTGGCCAGGGCATCAGACAGGTCAGGGGTGTTATCTCTTTCTTTATGACTCTTGGATGTTTTTTTTAGGAGTGGTAGTCATTCTTTCTCTTTCTTACAAGCTCATTTGAAAGTTCTATAAATAACCCCGGCTATCGACCTCTTAAACATTTTTATTCTTTAAGGGAAGCCGAGTACTTACCTTAACTTTAAAACAAGACAAAAAACTTTAAAACCCAAAGCAATTGAGAGACTTCACAGCTGCCCAGAATAACAGCCTAAGTGTAGGGGAAATAGCGGGGCTGAAACCAGGGGCGAAACAGCCATGCATCATTTTTGCCTCTTTCCTAACAATAGGAATCCTTCATCCTCCCAGTGAAAGGCTCTGCTTACAGATGCCCAGTAAATTCATAAAGCATTTCAGGAGCTCTCAGGACTTTTTTTTTTTTTCCTTCTTCTTGGAAATTGGAAACTTAATTCTGGGAATGGAACACAAAGAAAAGACACCTAAATTCTGGAGAGAAGCGAACAGTCTTGGGGAGAAGGAGCAAGAACTGTATGAAAAATTAACGTACAGAAAGTGAAATCAGTGACCTGATTAAAAAATAATAATAAATTACATATTACATTCAGAAATCGCAATGCATTGCCACTTGTGCGGCGCGTTTTCAAGCACATCATTCAAGGCAAAGCCTTGCAGACCTTTCTTGCGGGAGTGGTGGTACCCATTTCAGTGAGATTACTGCTAGAAGGGCCGGGGGCTGAACGTGCCCCTTCGTTTTGTTGAATGCTGAAGCTGTGACTTCGTGGTGGTGCACTGTGGCACTGTATGGTCCTGCCTCCTCTTGTTGCTCTGCCTCTGCTGGATCGCATAATATGGAAGTAAAGCGTATTTGGTGTCGTCGTGATGTTGGGATGTTAGCTTTGGAAGCCTCTAGCCAGAAAGCAAGATGTTTACTGAGAAAGAAAACGTGTTTTGTCCTTCCTGTGACCTCTCAAAGGAGGAGCGAGTCTGCCCTGTTTAAGTGTTGGTGTGTTGTTGCACCGGGCACTCCTTGTGGGTTTCAGCCCCTTATTTTGTACCAGAAAAGGTTTGTTTTTGTTTTTGTTTTTGTTTTTGTTTTTGTTTTTGTTTTTCTCCCCGATGTATTTAAACAGAAAGGAAACAAATGACCATTGAAGCACTTGGACACCAGGGCTACACATTCCCACTTGCTAAAGACATCTGTCTTGCCGTTCCTGTGCATTGTAATCAAATTACATTTTAATTTCCTTGTAAATAGCGTAGGAAAATATTTTCCAAATGGACTCTTGTGCTGATAAGAGCCAGTAACAGGTTGTTTTCTGCAGAGGTACAGCAAAGCTGCTGGGCTCTGTGTACAGGATTTGTCCGTTTCATTGGAGAGGTCTCTAAGGGCGCTGAGAACTCTACCCAGTGCCTGCTACTGAATTGCTTGTTAGCGTTTAGGATCTCTTTGAATCCATCAGTCACCTTCCAAGATACACCCTGAAAAGGCAGCGGAAGGAGAAGGTGGTCTTTCGTCGAGGTAGCCAGAGTGAGCAGGTAACGAGGAGTAGCCTAAGTATTGGCACAAGCCTTGGTGTCTCACGTGCTACTTTAGAAACAGGTTAACGTTGTGTAAGAGCGTTTTTTCCTCAAAAGCTAAAAACCACGAGACCCAAAAAGAAACAGTCGCTCATCGGGGTGGGAAAGTATTACGGCTGCGAACAGGCAGAGGTGAAGGTGGGTGTAATTACAGCGCGGATCCCCGTAGGGAAAGCAGAGGGTGGCCGCTGCTGGTGCAGTTTGGGTTTTTGCTTTGTCTTCTGAGACTTCCAGGAAAACCTCTGTCTTGTTTGGGAGCGAGGCTGCCTTGTTCGGTAACGCTGTGCTTTGCAGGTGGCATTGCAAGGAAGGGCTTTGCTGAGGCGCTGTCAGAGTGGCGGTGCCATGGAGAGGAGAGAGACGTGCCGAGTTAGTCCCTGCAGCGCTCCTGTTGTGGTATTTTGGGTTTTCGTAGGAACCCATCTTGAGGAACACGGCTTCGAGTCGGTCGACTTCAGGCCACAGGGCTTGTAATATGGGCTTTTCTGGGGTTTACCACTGCCAGATGGAGCTTTGTTTTCTGCGTGCTTGAATTTTGTATTTGTAGAGAGACTTCTCTGGAAGGACTCAGAACATAACATTTCTGCCCAGTGACACCAGGGCCAGCTCCAAGCTCGTCGGACCCAGCCCTGCCTCTCACCTCCTCCCGTCCTCCTGTGGGTGGTGGCTGCTGGCCTCCGAGCTCAGCGGTCAGGGAGTAGCACCTCGGCTGCTATTGATTTCTTCCCTTTTTGTCACCAAACGTGGAAGTGCTCAGGCTGTGCTGGGACCAGGCCGACCTCCTCAGCGAAGCCCCATGGATGTCTTTCCTTCCGAGCAAGCCGAAGGTCTTTGGAAGCGGCTTTCAGAAGCGAGGAAGTGCCTACAGTCTGTGGCTGTCCAAACCAAAACCACCCCAGAAGGGTTTCCATCTCTGCGTAGCAGTAGCACTGTTGTGTGTTGAGGTATTTCCACAAAATGTTATTTGATCATCGCACGTGGTTTTATTCCCAGGCTATTACTGTAGAAACTGGAAGTCCCCTGCCCGTGGTGGTAGGCGTGGAGAGATGGTGCCTCTCTGGAGAAGTTCAGCACGCGTGACCAGAGCGAGCTGCTGGACGCGTGGGATGGGAGGGGGAAGAAAAAGGAGTCCCCCAACGTGCAGTGGTGTGTGTGTGTCGTAACAACAGCCCAAATGCTCCCCAGGTTCCCTTGGCCGGACTGCCAGACTAGAGCAGCTTAGCAGAGCGCTGGGAGCACGCTGCCATCGTGTCCAGTGGAGTAATAACAGTGCAGCATTCAGATCACATCAGATCTGCCTGTCACTGCTCGAACAGGGAACAGATCTCACCCCCAGCTGCACTTGCAGAGGAAATTTGAAAACTGAAGGGTCACAGGGAGATGTCCCTGTTGGCTGCCTACCCAGTTACCAGATTATTTGCTTGCTTTATTGTGGTGCACCCAGTGACAAGCGCTTGGTCTGGGTCTGTACGCAACGTGAAAGCGGGGAGATTTGCATTAGATAGCACAGACACACGAAAAGGAGGGCACATTGTTTCGAAGGAAGTGAGAATCGCTTTGTTTCTACAAACTGGAGCGTTTTCAAATGTCATCATTTTGTTTTCCAAACCCGCTCTTCCTACAAGCAGTTCTGCGAGCGTGTGTTGAGGGGTTAACGTTACAGGCTGGAGGGAGCTGAGGCCGTAAGAACCCTTGGAATGTGTAAAGAGGGGAAGGATTCCATAGATAAGGCTGAACTCTGAACCCGGGGCACAATCCAGTTTATACCTTAATCTCCACCAATAAAAGCAGCATCAGCTGGCTGCCCGAGTCAGGGCGCTGCTCCTCCGGGTAGGGCTGCTCAAAGCAAGGAGCCTGCTGCACCTGAGGGGAGGGCGAAGGAGGGGCAGCGTGTTCCCCCCGCGCTGTGAGGCACGGCAAGCAGCAATGTTAAAAAGCAAAAATACATTGAGGAAGTGTTGGAGTAAGGCTGTGTGGTCAATTCAGGAATAAGAAACTCGGATCTTTCGCAGGGGAGATTTGTTGGTGTAACCTCTTAATGAGACCCCTGCTCTGACACCTCACCTCCCTCCTCCCCCCATCGCTGTTTATTTCGGCATTGCTGTTGGATCAAGAGTTGTGTTAAAAATTGTACAAAGGGAATCAAAAAAAATTTAACTTGACGTTTGTGCTGAATGTCACGGGGGAATTCGTTTTCTTCCAAGGCAGCCAAAGAGACTTGTGCCACAGCCGCTGGATGGAGGTGAGCTCCACCTGCCTGCTGCGGAATCGCGGCTTCTGGTGCCGTTGGGGTCAGGACTGGGGACCCTCGGGCAGCCGTGGCAGCAGCCAGCGAGGACCTGCCTGCTTCGGTGCAAGCCACAAAGAGGGGGGAGAGCGGTGTCAGATGAAAGCCTGGTTCATTCGGAAACATTTTAATGTCAACATGGAAAAATCTGACTCAGTCGTGACTGCGGGTCTGATACTGGATCAGTAGAGGCCTGTTACTGCCTTTGTGTCTTGACTTGCTTTCCTTTTCATGGTTGCTGTTGTTAGCCCTTCCTGAGTGTTCTTCCCAAGAAGTTGTCCGTGTGGAAAAACACGGGAATGGGCAGGGCTGGGTACGCCGTGTGCAATTTTCTTGAACACAAAACGTGGATCCTTTGAACACACGAACAAGACTGCTGCTCTTACGGCTTTGATGGGAGAAATACCTCTTTGAGGAGACTTCAGAACACAGAAAAGATGATTCTTGATTGTAAAGCAGCAGTAGGATGAGACGTCTGCCGTGAAAATAGCGGTCACTGGGTGAACCCCAGTCTGAGAACGTTGACTTTAAAGGAAGGAAGGACCGGGCAGCTGTTGGAAATCGGATTCCTCAGTCTTGATTTTTAGGAGTTGATTTTAGGTTCACTTCACCGTTGCCCTCCCAGAAACGAAGGCACGTTGAAATCATCGTTTGTTCGTAGCGATTGAAGCAGCATTGCAGGCAGCCCTGACCGTTACGTGCCCAGTCTGCCTGGAGCGACATCTCCGGACCGTCTGAGCATCGGGAGGTCGCTGCGTCGTTCTGACTCGCGTTTACCTGCGGCCTGCCTTTTTTTACATCATTCCAGCCGATTTTCTGACCTGGGGCATCATTTATTTTCTTACGGTCAGAGCATGCGATGATCTTAAGAACTGGGCACAGGCGTGAAGGTCAGAACAATTGGTTTCTATTTCTGTCTGTTGCTGAGTGATGGGCTCAGAATCCTTGCCTCTGTTAACCTATCTGCAAAAATGGAGATAATGCCGCTTACCGACTTATACGAAGCACTTAGAGGGTTATCTTTTTTGATAGGCTGCTTGTTAGAGAGGGATAAAATGACTTGAGTGCTCGTGCCAAAACTAGACTGCACTGAACATTTGGAGAAATTGATTTTAATTTAAATTTTCACTCTTGCTGCTAGTGAAAGCCAGAAGGGAAGCAGTACTTCAAAAAGCAAGTCTCGCTCGCATTTTTTTTCTTTTAGGGCTGGTGGAAAGCAGTAGCAGCTCTCATGAAAGAGGTGCAACCCATGTTTTTAATGAATAAGGCTGGAGAATCACCACCAAGCCTGCATTCTTATTTAAACTAAGCTTCAAGCCCCAGCACTGATGTTTAAGGACAGTCCTATGAGGTGCTAAAAATACCCTGCTCCTTTTCAGCCGGGGACTGCTCAGCACCCTGCTAATTGGAGCCAAAGCTCTTGCTTAGGAGATTCTGAATGAAAGGGGTTGGGAGCCAAGGCAAGACCAGAAAAATATCCTCAGGACCCCGAGCTCTGCAGCACCTCCACGGGTGGTGACGTGAAGCTTCCTGGTGTCCAACAACGGATCGGTGGAGGGCGTTTCCATCGGGAGCGGGCTCTCAGGGGTCCCGAAGCGGGTCCAAATTCCTGCCCCGCTGGAAGCGATGCCCGTAGCTCCGTGGGATGTGTGAAGAAGGCAGGAGCTGGGGTCAGGAGGGTGGCAGCTCTGGGGAGGGAGTGCCCGCTGGCTGCTGCACAGACCTGCCCTTATCGCCTGCCACCGCCGCTTGGAAAGTTGCTCAAGGTTTAAAGTTCTGGGTTTGAGCAATCGGTCCGGCGTAAGACGTGACAAAGGGAAACAAAGGCTGAATGCGGTGCCATAAACGCTGCCACTAAGGAAGTGGCTGGCCCGGCCTGAATTCACAGCCTTCCCGAGGCCATCCCAAACGCGCCGCTTAGAGCCTGCCTTCAAAGAAGAGCATCCCCTCGGCCCTGTTCTCAGCCCTGGTTCTCCTGCCCACCCCCTCCATTTCTTTTCAAGCCACCATTTTCTCCCTATGCTTGTTCTCAAGGATTTTTTGTCATTATATCATGTTTCTCAGAGGAGTTGCCTTTTTTTTTTTTAAAAGCAGCCTCTTGTCAGAGGAATGTGCAAGCGGAGTACATTTAAGAGCCACATTCTGTGCTGCCATGGCAACCGGAGTTTTAAAAATGATACCGTCGGTGTTCCAAAATGATGCAACCTACAACGAACATCAGGAATAATTAAGAGAAGTGGAGTGTGCTCGGTGCTAGAGAGAAGCACTGAGGGGACCGGTTCTCCGTTGATAAGGGGACGTTTCGCTAATTTGTTCTCCTTTCCCTCCTCCGAGTGGCACCTCTCTGCTGTTCGGGGCTTGTTGTGCTGGGGGTGGTGCTCTCTGCGTGGTCCCCGGGAGGTTTGCTGGAGCCCGTGCCGTGTTGTCCCTGAGTGCCCCTGCTGCAGAATCGCTTTCTTTCTTGTTTAATACCTCTGGTGTGGGGATGCAGCTCTGCGAGGTAAGGGCTTGACCCAAGGCCCCGCCGCTCGCCTTCTTCCAAGGCGCTGCTGGCCGTGCGGGTGTCGGGGGTGTTTGTGCCGTAGCACAACTGTGCCCTGACGCCAAGGCCGTGCGGGTCACATCGCCCCTTCCCGTGCCGCGCTCCCAGCTGTGCCGCCAGCAGCGCAGGGGGAGCGGTCAGACATGGAAGTCCTGGGGGAGGTGGTGGTGCGGGAGGGGGTCCAGGGGGCTTGCAAATGGCAGAGGTCCCAGGCTAAGGCCCTGTACTGGGAAGAACAGAAGCAGTCTGGACTTGTTAAAGAAATGACTGGGATTCTTAGCGGTGGGGAGAGAAAGTGAGGAGGCTGGCGAAGGAGAGCAGCCCAAGCTTCCAGGGAAGGCCGGTGCTTAGCTGTGAATATTCCTGCTAATCCAATCAACCGGAGACCTCTTTCTGCCTCTCTTTTTTATTTATTTATTTTTTTGACCAAGCCAAAACCTAACTTTTTTTTTTTTCCTGGATAAACTGCTCGGTCTGTTTAGGAGACTGGGATCGAATCCTGCCGTTTCCAGGAAACCAAACAAGAAACCATATCTGCTAATTAAATTACTGAAATCCACATAGCCACAGAACTGCCACACAGGACTGCTTGCTCTGGGGGAAGTTACCTCTTGGTTTGGGGACGAGCATTACTTTATCGGGCAGCTGAGGTTCTGCTTTTCTGCTGGGACATCAGGTGTGGTTACCGGCCAAACTAAGAGCCCTAAATATAGGTCCCTGTGTGGAGGTAAGGCAACGTAGCGGCCCCCAGCTTAACTTCCCGAAAAGCGGTAGTTGGTATTATTTGTGCCCTAGCAGCCTGACGTGAGAAGCCTTGAGAAACAGATTCTGTATTCTTTCGAGGTTGTTTGATGTATTTGAAGCAGCAGCAACAACAAACTAAACCAGCCAGAAGGGAATAGTGCAAGGACAGCTCCCCCCGCCTGGCAGGGACTCGGTGACACCCGGCGGCAGGGCAGGGGCCACCCACAGCAGCACCCCACCCGCAAAGTGAGACAAGCCTCGTGGTCACCTGGGGTTTCTGGTTCTTAACTCTTCGAGGTGAATCTGCAGGAGAACACCGAGTTCATGCCCCAACCGCTTCCCAAGAGGCTGGTATTATAAGAATCTGATTGCTTTTTTTCTTTTGCTGATGAGACAGATTGAAAGTGTATTTTACGGGCACACCCTTTCAGGTTTCTGTATCTCCTAGCTTGCATTAATTTTTAATCACTTCCTCCAGTTGGCATGCACCAACGCCTCTGAGGACGGGCTGAATTTATTCTCAGGCAAGCACTGCTCAGCCTTCTCTATCAAAAAATCTAAGGTGACATGACCTTAAAAACTTCAGAAAATGGATTCTAATTTCAGATACACTGCTATGCACTGGCTCCGGGGGAGCAATACAAGCCTCACTGAGATAGAATCTGCCTGAAAAAAACAAAAACCTCACAGCGCAGAGCAAATCTGGGCTCCTGGATTTTCTGGGCTGCTGTGTGCATCTGCTAGCGGAGGATTCGGTGTGTGTAATTCTGGGCTTGCTCTCTTCCCTTGCTCTTTTCAGGCATGGGAGAAAGTTCCTACTGGGTAGGGTTTCATTTAACCTATTGTTTTGAGGGTTTAAACTCATGGTACTCCAGCAAGCAGAACGAATGCTTAGGAGCATGTGGATGTATGCATGTGGGTACGTATTCCAAATGCCTCTCTGAAACGCTCTGTGGGTGCTGAAACATGCCATTTCGTTTCCCAGATGATGTGCCAAATCGATTCCAATTAGAACATGTCACTAGGAAAGTAGCATCGTTTCAAAACTATTGAAGGTGAGCAACCTTCCACCTGAAGTGCACGTGCCCGTGGTGTTTTGTTTCGTTTTTTAAGCAGCAGGCCCTACCTCCACAGGATCCAAAAGCTCCTTTGCTGCGTTCCGTTCCCAGGCACGAGGCTGGCAGTTTTCAGGGCTGGCACCTTGCTACCAGCGCAGCAGCCTCTGCTGGGAATTCAGGTCAGAAAGCTAAAAGAAGCTCAAGGTAAAGTTTGGGGCGGAGCGGCCGTGTGCTTGCATGCACAGAAATGCAGAAAGCCTCTTCCATGCAAATGCGCCTTTAAGCCGCTGGCAGGGGGTTGCCTGTCCTGAAGGCACAGGAGGAAGTCATGCGGGGCTGCTGAATGGGTTTGCCTTGGACCTCGTCCCAGCCAGGGAAATCGTGCGACAATTTTAGGGCAAAGGTTCCCCTTGGGTGACATTTTACTGTATTTCACATGCACGGAGCACGTTCCTGCGCCCGCCTGCGTTACTCCTGTGCCCCGAGACAAGTGAGGCGTCAGAGAATCGGTGTGCTCTGGGGACGGCCCCCGCTTGTCGCTGAATGACAAAGGCTCACGTCTGCGGGCTGGGTGACAGCCCGTGGCAGGGCAGCACCGCACGGGCAGCTCAGCAGATTGCTTTTCCTTAAGCAGGTACCCGCACGCAGAGCGACCCCGATGCCCGCCGAGCGTAGCGCAAACGCCCGGTAAAGGCCCCGTGACGTGCGCCTCGCCTACCGGTGTGTCCTGCTGGAAAACCACCCAGGGATTTACCAGGCCACCGAGGCCGAGCTGCCTCTCGTTCCCGGGCCTCCCTCCTGCGGCTGGGAGGATGCCTGCGAAATGCGTCAGGCCTGGCGCGGCGGCGAGCCGGGCAGACGGGGCGGCCGCTCGCAGGACGGAACAGCCGCAGTCTGGGCTCCCAGCCTCCTGGCTAGACTGGAGAAACTTCTAATTGAGTTCCTGAGCCTCCCCTCCCCTCCCCTCCCTGCAGCTCGGCTGAAAAACACCCTGGCTCCCAGCCATGCCCTTTCGCAGTGACCTTGCCTGCAAATAGCGCGCAGGAATTTTTACAGGCGCTGTGCACTTGGAAAAAGGGCTGGGGGTGGCGGTGGGGAGCTGGGCCGGGGGCATGCCCGTCCTCTGGGTTTAAAGGCTCAGCGGCTTCCCTCATCTTCCACCCCCACCCCGAAAACCACCCAGCCCCTGAATTGCACATTTCACTTCTTTGTGCCTGCTCTTTTTTTTATATAAAGCTATAGAGTAATTTCTCTCTTCCGATGTCACGACAAACTGCAAGTCTCTAAAGAGTGCGAGAGCCGGTTGGTTTCAGGGGAGTCGTTGAAGCGAAGGGCAGGATGATACACCATATGCTTGGGCTCCCTGCACGTGTGATTATTCTCCGGCATATACGTTAAAATCCACGGATAAAATCGGGAGGGAGCGTGCATGTGTCTCTACGTGTGTATTTATCTAAGCCCATATATCCAGTTCTGCACGACCACAATGTAAAATGATCCTGGCAATAGCTGGCTTCTTGGTGTGTATATACATAAAAAGCAGCAGCAGCCATTGGTTAAAAATAACCCCAAATTCTTCTCTCGGATTACATCAATTAAACTTAGAACATTTGATGTGAAAATGTGGGCCCTTGGGTTCTGTGTGAGAAGGAATTACTGCTCCTTGGGATCCAGGCTGTGGCGGTGGCTGGCTCAGGGACACCGGAGCCACCCGTAGTTTTGCAGCTGGCCAACTGGGGGATGTTGAACGAGCCGCCTCAACTCCTCCACCTTCTATCCGCAATATTACATCAGATTACAAGCTTTGTTGGGAGAACGAGCCCTGCACGGAGCAAGCAGGGTAAGCAGAGGTGGCCCCCGAGCTGCCGGCGGGCCCCTGAAGTGCTGCTGCAGCGGGGTCGCCGCTCTCGCATTTCCATCTCGGGCTTTGAAGGCAAGGCAGAAATGCTCCTGCAGTTCTGTCGCTGGTGTCACCGGCTGAATTCCTCCCCCAGCCGCGTTGTGCAGCCTCTCCGCTTTGAAGGTGTTCAGCGCTTTGCAGGATCAGGCTTTTCACACGTTGCCACCTTGCTCTCAGCCGCCGAAGCAGCTTGTGCAGCGTGTCGCTTGCACCGGGCTCTTCAGGCGGATATTGGGTCTTCGTGATACAAAAAGGAAAATTGATTATGTAGAAGTGGCTTTAATTAAAACTTGTTTTTCTTGTCTGCTCTCCTGTGTTTATGTCTGTGGCAACCCACTCCCTGTAGTCAGCAAGCTTCTTTTCACTGCTCTCAAAAGTTCAGCTGTTGCAATCGAAGGTAATGCTGTTTGTGCAAGATACTCATCTGCAAAGGAAGGGCCAAGAAGAGGGGTGAAAGAGAGGACAGGAGGCAGATAGCTTAAGTGTTTCTGCTAGGCCTTTCTGACAACCCCGCTGATTCTTTAATGGCTTCCTAATAAAGTTTAACAGAATTATGTCTGAGAGGTTTTTTGGATCACTTTTCTACTCGTTGGCTTAAAGGGTCTGAGAAGGAAGCAGTGAAAATCAGAAGGCCCGGGCGTGTCGCTCAGTGCTGCGTTGGTACGGAGCTACGGCAGGCTCTAGGTTTTTATCTTGTATACAGAAAGAGAGTGATGGGCTAAATCTTGTCACGGGTAGATTCAGCTGTAAGATTTGTCAATACATGTTACGCTCCTGGCGCCTTTTCCCTAAGAAACCCAGAGTCCCAGGGGTCTGATACCTAAAGAAAAAGGGATTCTTCTGTCACGGGGCAGAATTTGCTTGGTGTGTCTTTCCCCGAGACATATGGCACACCAGCACCTGTTTTCGGAGCATGATCTCAGTGCGGGGAGCGCAGCTCCTCAAGCCGAGAGGAAATCTCATCTCTCCTTCCCCTGGTTCCACCTGGCTGCCACCTGCTCCGCACCGAGCTGGCCCTGGGCCCGGGCCTCGCCGGCCTCGGGAGGAAGCGGCGGCAGACGGCGGGTATGCAAAGTGTCCCGGGGAAGCACCAAGGGCTCCCAGAGAGCGGCCGGCCGGGAGCCAGGCTGCTCCGTGTCAGGCGGGTCAGTCACCCAGGGGCGCTGACTGGCCTAAGTGGCACCGGGTGTCACCCGGGGTGAGGGCACGGCGTAGCTGCTCCGCTACCTGCGCGCGGCAATCGCGGTGCCTGGTGTAAAGCGCCTGGCAGTCCGCGTCCGAAGAAAGATCCCTCGCCGCCTGATAACGGCCTGGCAGCTTGGAAGTTTCCGTCCTTCCAGTTTTGTAGCGCAAAATACTGGTGATAACAGCTGGGAGTATCCACGTGCAGTTGGCAGCGATGTTCACACACCAGGGATAAACATCCCGACAAAGCTGAAGTGTTTATTTCCATGTGGATGTTGCTGCTTGGTAAATTCCAACACATCTGGTTATCACCGCTGAGATTTGCCAGTAAAAAGGAGGGTATTTTGCCTCATTTGTCACAGAACAAAGTGAGCGTGGCTGCACGTAGGGAAGGTTTCAGAAGGTACCAGACGTTATTCCTGCTTTCCTCCGCTCACCTCGCCTCTCCCGAGCTTAACCACTTTTGTTCCACTGACTTGCTATGACCACAGATTTTTAACCACAGTTTCTTAACTTCATCTAACCACACTGGTAAGCGTGGTAAGGACTAGCAACGTTGGAAGGAAAAGCTGTAGCGACGTATAAACCTGCGGGGATCTTCTTCATTCGAAACACACCGCGTCGCCTCGGGGTCGGCTGTGGGCAGTGCCCCGGGCTTCATTGCTCCAAAGTGAGTTCAGAGGTTTTGGAATGTCAGGCTCTGAAACGAGTTCAAAAAGTAAGTGGATAGTTTTTAAGCCTTGCCTGTCGCATGGGTCAGTTTTGCAGCGGCAGGTCGCTGTTACCCCTGGTTTTGCTCTGGGAAAACGGAGGCGGAGGGGAGCAGCCCGAGGCCCTTCACGGATGCACGCGGTGGGGAACCTCCGGCAGCTTTGTCCTCACACCACTTCTCCCTCCCTTCTGCCCGTGTACACTGGCCCTGGTGTGCACGTGTCCAGAACTGGAGTTGACGACTCAGGATGCTTGAAATAAGGTCTGCTGAAGCAGATGGACCTTCACTTACAGGCCTAGGTGGAGCGGCTCCGATTAAATCTCAGTGAGCAAGCCTGGTTTGGAGTGAGGCCTCCAGTCTCTCGCTGTCCACAGCAGCTTTGTGGTGTCCTCCATCCGTTTCTGTCCCTGAAAATGCACAAACCTGAACTGCTCGGAGTTCCTGCGTGCCAGAATTTCACCCGTATGCCTCAGGAGAAGCCTCTCACTTCAGGGTTAGTTGTCTTCTGCTGCGTAAGGGAGCTCTGCATTTCCACCTGGTGGGTGCTTCGTGGATGGACCCCTCTCAACATGCAGGGAAGGGGAGGAGGAGAAGGACGTCCGCAGGAAGAAAGTTACTTACATGTTCTTGGCATGACTGCGACTGTCTGCAAAGAGTTTGCTTAAAAATACTGCGGGCTGGAGCCAAGAGAGCCAGCCAGCCAGTGTGGTGCAGCTCTTGTTGATCTGCAGCATTAATTTAAGCTTCTTTCCATGTTACTGCATTTTCACTTCCTTTTCTAGAAAAACAGCAAACCGTAGATAAACGCCGTTCTTGCTGCCGGTATGCCCCGCGTGTGCTTGTAGAGCCAGAGCTCTGCTGCAGCACGGGCAGAATCGGTGCGAGGGGGAGCTCAGTGAACCACCTCTGTTTAACGGGAGTGAATTACCTCTGCTTTCGTTCCCAAATGTTCCTTTCCTACGTATAAAGCTCTGATGGTTGCCTTGATACATGGAGGACCATATGAAATTGTCCTTTGTTCATGGTGGGTTGCCTTTTATATTCTAGGAGGCTTTGAATTCTCCTTAATGCATGCCTGTGTAAGATGTCAGAAAAATGCGTAGAAAGCCGGCTTCACCGAGCTTTCGTGGAGCTTGTGCTATTTCTATTAAGGGATACGTGCGCTGTCCTCCAGGGACAGGTCCCAGTGTGTGGGATGCCGCTGGATGTAGTGGAGGAAGAAGAGGCCAAGACACCCCTTGTCAGTTGCTCTCCATCGATGATCTAGCTTGCAGCTTTGGCCTCTCGCCTCTCCTGAACTGATCTTTCAGCATTCAGAAGCTGATGGATGAGGGGGTTCAGATGTCTGCGTACGTAGAAGCGGACATCCAGCAGCAGCCATGCCAACGTGAGCTGTTTTTCTCGGTCAGCTGGAACTTCAGAGCAGCCTCGGGAGGCTGATGTCTCAGCGTAGGCTTACCCTGGGAGCGTGCAAGCACAAGCACAGCGCTCTGCTACACCTGTGGTGGGGCTGAAGCTGAGCTCGCCCCATTACAGAAACCATTCGTTTAAGATCTATTCTTATGGGGCCCTTGTTTACTTTGAGGCTCCTTTATGCTGCTGTAAAGAGGCTTAATGCAACTTTAATGCAATTCAGAATGCCCTGCACCAGCTCCCGAGCACACAAATGGGGAAGTTAACAGCTGTTCCGTGAGGCTGACTTCCTGAGGACCACCTCCCTCCCTAATGGAAGGCAGAGATGATGGTGAAATGCCCTGGCGGAGCAGACAGGTAGGGGCTGACCCCCTGAGTCATCTCCGAGTCCAACAGCGTTCAACAGCTCCCGATGAGCCTGCCAAGCGCGCACTGCGTTGTGCCTCCCACAGATAAGGAGAGGTTAGTGCCCTCGCTGGTTACAAAGGTGTCGGTACCAATTTAGCGACTCGTTACAGGATCTGGTTCTTCGCCTCCTTCCCATGTTCAGGGGACAGCCCGGTCCAGGTAGAGCACTTCTTGAGCTGAGCAGAGCCCGGCAGCGTCTGCAGGTGGCCCACATGTGGTGCTGGTGTCGCCTGTCTCTTGTACCTAGATGCCATCTGCGCAGAGGAGAGTCCCGGGCACTCCAGCGGGCGCTGGGACTGAGGGTACTTCCATTTCGCTCCACGTAAATCCTCTCTGAGCATAATCCAGATCTGTAGAGAGGGGCCTGTCTTTTCTTCTTTGGATTGTAAACTCTTTGGGACAGAAATTGCTTGTGTACGCTTGTATTTGTAACACTGTGCCCTTGTTTAAGATACTTGGAAACCTTTGCAATACAGGAAGAAGAGGACAAATTTAAAGTTTTTTGAGCGAGCAAAGTCTTGTCAGTGAACCGAGAACTGTTCCTCTCTGCCAAGGAGGAAGAAAGGGTATAGATAGCCCCGGACTGCTAAGCGATGATTGCTGAACAAAGAAGGAAGTAATCAGACCACACCCTTTATATGTTCCCTTCCCCTGCGTGGCCGTGGATTTCAGGCCGAAACTTAAAGAATCTCAAAGGTAGGGCTGTCCCCTAGAAGCAACAGACCAAGCGGTACCAGGTACACGCACGGTGTGCACCGACCCCATCTGCTTTTCCTGCCATGTGCAACCAGAAGCCATGTAGGGCTCTGTTTTTCTCCTTCCCATATTTCTTTTTCCCATTAGCTTTAGAGTCAGTTAATGTTTATACAGCCTGAGTCACCCATCCCTACCCAGCCACCAAAGAATGCATTTAATTCACAGCTCAAGAAGCGATCTGAATGTTTAAATTGACTCAACCTTTGTGAAGGCTTTGATCCATTCTGGAGAAGAATGACTAAGTGAAACCAGGGGAAGTCAGCTCGCAATGCCCCGGCGTAGGGCTGGTGCTGTAGGATCGTTTTCACAAAGCACACGGAGTGTTAGAGGCAGCTTGGGAGTGGCATCATGAATTCTGGAGCCGGGACAATGGCTGCTTTTTGCAGCGCACAGAAGTGCAAAATCACTGGGCAGCAGCCAGTGTCCCGGCACACGTGGGGCTCCTCAGGCATTTCCAGAAGCGCCGTCCCCTCCGAGTGCTCGGATTTGGATACCTTAGAGGGGTTTGATTTTCAGAAAGTGCTGAATGCGCACGTTCCGAAAAATGGGACGCTTGAAACTTGTCGTATGAAAAACCTCAGTTGTTGCCTTTTAAAAACGTTTGCGCTTTGGTTAGTTTCTCAAATGCCATAGCGATGAGATGAAAAAAGGCACGCAGATACGGTCTCTGTAGCATTAAAACATGCCTTTTTCTCTCTCTTTTTCTTTTTTTTTCTGCGTTATTTGTTATCCATTTGGACCGCTGCAGGGTTTTAGCGCAGCTGGATTTGAGGTGTAAGTCACTGAGCTGCGTGTGGCTGGTTCCGGGCAGTACCCTTGATCTCTCCTCCAGGGACTGCAGTATCTGGAAGCCTCCTTTCCAGGATGCGGTGCCACTCGTGTCCCTCGCCACTACCCCATACCGAACCCGTGCCTCATCGGCTGCTTTCAGAGCCGCGGAGAAAGGGGGTAAATTGGCTCTTTTGATTCATGCAATTGCTGTTGTACATTTCTTGGGGAGCAGCCAGAAATCCCTCCACACTGCCTCTCTTTCTCCCGCGTATGCACACTGTCTCTTTAGCTTTTCCCTTCCCTTTTGTGCCAAGAATGTGGCAGGGGGAGGGGGAACCGCACAGGAAATGCCTCTTCTTTTCTCTAACGACATTTCCAGCTGCATTTGGATGGGAGAATTCGAGGAGGGGGAAAGCATCAAATCAGTGGAAAGTTGTGCAGCTGCCAAGTCAAACTGGTACATTTTAGCTCTGGAGACAGTAGAGCCTTTTCTCCCGAATTTTGGCCCACTTTGAAAGTTCCGTTTTTGGAAAAGCAGGGGGGGAAAGAAGTTAGTGACATCAGTGCTCCTGGGTTTTATTTACATGCAGATTTCTTTGCGGGGCTAAATTGCGGCTCGACTTGTAAAAGTTGGGAGCGCAGTCGGGTTGGGAAGGCTTCAGGAGGGTGGCTTACAGCAAGGAGCGCCTGCCTGCCGCGCCGCCCGCTTATCTCCAGCCACCTCCACGCCCTGCCACAGCCTCCTTCCCCCGGTGCTGTTATTTCGCGACCTGCCTGTGGCACCTGGCACGCGCTGAAGCAGCGCCTCGCGACGCGGGATCAGCCCCGTGCTGAGGAGCTCTGGGGCCCGATGGGTGCAGGGGCAGCCTCGCGATTTCTGAGGTGCCGAGAGCGCAGAGGGGAGCAGAGAAATGGGAGAGATGGAGAGAGGACAGGAGACGAGAGGTGTCCTGAGCAGACCGCCTCATTTCTCGCCTCCGTCTCAGCCCCAGCGGGAGGAGGAGCTCTCCCCGAATTGGCCGAGTGTTTCAGGAGGAGATGGGCTTTGCCTGGAGGATGCTAAATTTGGACTTTAGCTGCTGTTGGTTCAGTGCCCAGCATCCTGAGAGCTTTTGTTCGCTTTATGTTCCAACAGAACAGGCTTGTGAGAGGGAAACGTGGGGTGGACCTAATGGAAGTGGCAAGCGAGGCCAGTAATCTTGGTGGGGTGAACGTCACAGCCCTAACGGCTCGCGCGCTGGCAGCGTTGCAGTGGTTTCCCACCTGAGCTGTGTTCCTTTGGGTGAGGTGCCGCGAGGCATCAAAGCTCTGCAGCAGCTTTACCTTGTGGAAAAAAGAAAAAGATTGAAAAAGGAGGAGGAAAAAGGGGGGGGGGGAAGCTTGTCATTAGCAGCCTGGTTGTCTGCGCTTAGCAAACCTATTAAAAATGCATCATGCTGAGGAGACAGTCTGCGCAGCGTGTAAAAGAGACGGGTTGCAATAACTCCGTCTGGGTGTTGGAACCGCAGCCTCAGACAAAATACACGGGACAGGGAAGGGTGGGGGGGGGGAAATAAAATCCCGAGACGAGTTGTTTATTGCTGGTGCGATTGCGTTCTGGACTCCTACCAAATGTGTGGCTGTGCAAGGGTCGCCGCAGCAGCGGGCAAGAGGGACACCGGGAGCAGGCCGGGGGTGGCGCGGGAGGAGCTCGCGTGGCGCTGGGCTGAAGTGTTGGTGGGGTTACCGAGGGAGGGCTGCTCTCCTCTCGGCTGGATTGATCCTGATCTCGCTCGAGCTAGGGTAAATAAAGGCGACTTGCTGGAAGTCACATGGCAGAGCGCTGATGGGAATCTCCGCCGTGACCTGAGCGAGACACCGGGGTTGTTTGGTTCTTCCGCGCCTCGCAGCTGCTCGGTTAAAGGAGCGCAGAGGTGGCGGTGTCCTGAGAGGTGCGGGGGGCACGGGGAGTCTTTGATTCGAGTGAGTCTGCACCTCTGCTGCACCCTGCGCATCGTGGCACGAAGTTGCAGCTCGCCACCAACACAGGAAAATCAACGGTGAAAAGTAAAATAACGAAATCTGGGACTTGGACCGGGATGAGGTCAGAGCCCACTCTGGGTCCTCGTTTCACCCTCTGGGGAGCTCCCTCGGCTCGATCCTGTGCGGCTCTGAATCGGCCACCGGTGTCACCACCTCCTTGATTTGGTGCTCGTGCCGCCAGGAGCCTGCTTCGTGTTCTGGCTGCGCGCAGCTGGGCTGGACAAGTGCTGGGCACGGAGCGCGGCAGCTCGCAGGGCCCAGCTGCTAGTCCCTGGGCTTTTGAAGCCCCCCAGATCTGCACTTGCTGCATTTACCTCTTACCAGTGTGTTCCTCGAGCAGCATGGAGGAGCAGATGGGGTCCAGCAGGACGCCAGCTTCCCTGGCGGGGCTCTGCGGCCTCCCCTTGCAGCGAGGACGGGGCAGGGAGCGCCGCAGCTCCCTCCTTCCTAGGAGCTCCCTCGTCCCAGCGCTGAATCACCGTCTGCCCTGGAGGAGCCCACCAAAGCGGGAGCCACCAAACTTGTCTGGAACGTGCTGCTTCCACAGCCTACAGGATACCGTGGTTGGCAGTGAGCAGTCCCAGCCCCTTCTCGTGCTCTCCCAAGAGCTGCATTCCTCGAGCTCTGTGCCTGCGAGCCTCCCGTGGCCTGTCCTGGCCTCCCTGTTCTGCTTCCCGCGGCCTGGGGGGAAGCAGCACCGAGGGAGCTCCGAGCCTGCCTCTGAGCACAGGAACGCTTCGCACTCGCCGTTTCCACGCTCCCTGGCCGAGTTGGTTTTCTGACCTAACGTTGCAAAGGAATCGCTGTAACGCTGCGGGGCTGGGAGCTCGCTCACCGGGACCTTTTTGAAATCTTTTGCTTCAAAGCTTTGAGGCTTCTTGCGTTAAAGGCAAACCAAAAATACTAAAGGAGCCTTCAACTGCGGCAAATCACTTCTTCCACTTCTGCTTCCTTGTTCTCCCCTCTTGCCTCAGTCTGCTGCGTGCAGATCATTGACCGCGGCGCTGCACAGCAGTGAGTTGGTGCGCTTCGTTTTTGCTGTCGGGTCTGGATTTGGTTTTAATGGTCTGTGCTAGGCAGTTGCATGATACTTTGCTCATTTTATATATGGAAAAAAGCATGCTAGGCAGGTGCAGGACTGTGTGACGTCGGGATGGAAACCAGCTCAGAGTCCTGGCTCCCCGTTCCGTGGGGCTGGAGGCAGCGGGACATTCCACCTGCCACTCTGGGCGTCCCCGGGCTCAGCTCGTAAGGCGCTGCTTGAAGAGGGAAGGCTCCCGCGTCCCGTCCCCCCTCCATTATTATTTGCTAGCTGCAGCCGGTGACTCACTCTAAGCTGCATTAGAAGGATGTGACCCAAATAAAGCAGCAATTTAAGGTCAGTTGGTGATTTACAGTGTCCTTTTGGATACTTAGCCTAAAGAGATTTGTTACAGGCAGGACAGCGTGTGGCACGCCGGGCGCGGCTCTGCCGGCGGAGCTGCAGAAACGCTTCAAAGGGAAGCGAGTGCCGGTGTCGGTGGGAGATGCTGTGAAGTTCACCGTGGGCCAGCGAGCACTGAGGAGCTAAAATGGAGACTCCAAGAAGCCTTAGGTTTGCTTCGCCTTCAGTTTTCTTCCACATTGTCTGTGTTTTGGAGCGAGCTCTTATTTTTATTGGCACACGTGGCTCGGTGGAGCTAGAAGCAGGAGTGCAGGAATCATGTGAAGAGGTGCTGGAGGCATTCTTTTTCTTCTACGTGCAGAAGTGATCTCAGCCTCGGGATGGCTGGAGGTAGAAAAAGCTGCAGAATCCGACAGTCTGCGCGTGTTGGTGGAGCACAGTGCACATAGAAACCTTTGAGCTCTCACTCCACTCATCTCGGTACCGTAAGGGAAAGTGGGAAGGGAAAGGAACAGAGACCACTGACTGTCAGGACAAGCATTGAGCGTGTCGGGGGTGGCTCATGGTGGTCAGGAAGAACCTGCAGAAATGTGTGAGCATCTTCCAGGGCACGGGCAGGGCCAGCAAGCTTCTTCTGTTGCTTGTGAGTCCAAAAAACAAAGGGAAGAATTGCCCCACGTGCAAGAACAAGCCCGTCGGGAGCGTTATGTGGACACAACTAGATGCCCTAAGGTTCCCTACAGGGCAGCGGGAGTCAGCTTGTTCTGTCCGGGGACATTTCCAGGGCGTCCCAGAGCAATCCCGTCAGGGCAGCACTGCCAGAAACCCACAGGGCTGAAGTTGGGGTTCGTGGGTGCTCTGGTGCAGGTACCCGGGGCTGTGGGGTGCGTTTCCCTTCCCGGTGGGCAGGCAGCGGCCATGCACTGCGTGCTGCCAGCGGCTGTCCTGCGGGAGAAGGAAGGAGCAGGGCTTCTTCTGGGCCAGCTTCACGCTGGAAATCTGTGCCCATCTCCCATGGCTTCGTCTTTTTGTTCTCTTTGGAAACCAGCATCGCCTTTTTGAGAGTTGTTTTTGTATTTATCCCATGCCACAGATGCCTTTTTAATAGGGAACAGAATGTATTTACGTCCATTTTTTTGTGCAAATCCTATTTGCAAAGGAAAGCGAAGGGGCTGTTTGGTGTTCGCGGGGGGTTTACGGTGCTGTGGTCTGCTTGGTTGGGAGACCCTCTGAGCCTGCTGCAGGCCGCGTGTGGATCCCTGACCCCCCTCTCCTTTTGGAAGGGCTCGTCCTGCTGGAGAAAACCAAAAAGGCAGGGAGAAAGCAACAATCAGACCACTTGGGCTGAAAAATGGCACGGCACGGAGGGCACCGCAGGCCTGCTGCCTTCATCCCGAGCAGCCCAGAACAATACCTTGACGGAGCCGATGTGCTTGGCAGCCCCCGGCTCTCCTGGACATTTCTTTCCATGTCTCCGTGTTTCTCTTGAGCCTGCCTCGGGCCAGGCTGTGTTTGTGGAGCTGGAGGCTGGCTCGGGCTCCTGTTATGGCGGTTTCTATGGAGGAAAAAAAACACACGGGTTGCCAGACCTGAGCGAGTATTAAAAAAGGAGAAGGAGAGAGTGGGGGGAGGACGGGGTGGAGGAGAAATGTGATCCTGGCGTGCCGGGAAGGTGAAGGCTCGATCCTTCCCCCTCCTCCCGGCAGGGGATTGTACCTGCTGGCTTTTGTCTTCTCAGGCTCGCCAAGTCGAACCGAAAGGCGTGCCTGTACCGGAGGTGTGCGCTCGGCACGGCTCATTTCTGACCCCGCAGCCGCTGCAGGGCCGGCCGAACCCCGCTGCTGCAGCCATGTGGGAAGCAGAGCAGGGCCCGGCCCTACAGATCACAGGGGAGCTCGGTGCCTGCTCCTGCCAAAGCTGCGGATGGGCTGCACAATTAGAGGTTAGTGGAGCTCGTGTTCCACCCACGTGGCTCCGAACCCTCCCTTGCTTTTCTTAGGCTGAGTCCGTCTCCGCCAGCCCTGTGTTCCCCTCCTTCAGGAGCAGTTTGGAGCTGCCGTCCCCCTCCCTCGCCTGCACTCGTTCCCATCAGCATCCCCAGTTCCATTTCAGTAGATACGTTTCAAGTGTTCCAGTAGCAACCTCTGGCAGCAGATAAAAGCCCCTGCAAGTTCTCTGCTAATGGCAGCGAATGGTCCTCAGAGCTCTGCTCCCCATCTGCCTGGTTCAGAAGATGTCTCTTGAGATCCTGGCTCTGTGGAGTTGTTGTAGCTTCCTGTAATGTGCTGGAGCATTACGTGCTCTGCTCAGGATGCAGAAGGAAGCAAAACGAATCAAGAAGAAATTCTCTGCCCTCGGAGTAATACTCTGGCCTCCATCCCCTGGAGAGTTGTCACCCTTTAAATACATCATTTCACGGCTGTGTGTTGGGATGGTTCCTGAAACTGCAGGTCTGGTCTTTCTAAGACAGAACAACCGCAGCCATCCACCGATACCTGTCCTGCAAACCCTTGCCTTGTCTTCAGCGGCACCCTGCAGGCTGGCAGGATCCGACCCTCCATGTGGCAGCTTTGGGCTCCTCTGTGGCTAGAGGTGAGACAGGCAGACGGACACCGGGGACAGGACCTGGAGCAGTCCCGGCCAGGAGCTGGTGCTCCCCCTCTCCACGCCCCAACCCCTGAGCAGAAGCAGCCTGGGGGGCCTCAGGTGCCACGAGAAAATCTGAACTGGGGCCGAGGTCACTGTGGTTTGGAGACTTGTTTTCTGAGCAGACCTGGAGCTGGGTTTCGGGGAAGCCTGGGAGCAATTTATGGTTTTGTGTAGAAACCAGACAGAATTTATGTTTTGTGTTGTGTTGTGTTGTTTTGTTTTGTTTCCCAAGCTTTGGTTTTGTTGCCTTCAGAAATAGTCAAAGGGCGTACACAAGCATACCTCGCTGAAGTGAAAACCCCATCGGGGCAGAATTTCTCGCAGCAGAGTGCTGGTGTTCCTCACTGTAAGGAATTTCCCTCCTGTTAAGACCTAAAGGTACCCATCTCTCAGAAATGCTGAGTCACAAAAGTTTGGAATCTTTGCCTTTAAAAAAAATGGGTGCCTGTGGGTTGTGCAAACTTCCCTGTGCTGATCTATCACGTTTTGGGCTCTTCTTGCTTCCACATTTTGTGTCAGAAATCAAGAGAATTCAAGGAACAAATTCTTTATGCTGTAAGCATACCGATTTGCATAATGTATTCTCAGAAATATTCACAAAACATGCTCCATTTTATATATTGTTTTTACAGAGAAAGGACTGCTTAACAAAAAAGAAAAGCCCATCAGAAAGATGTTGAAGACAATCTCGAGACATAAGCGTGCTTGCTTCAGGCAGTCCAGTGCATCTTTTCCTTTTTAACCCAATAGTGGGGTTTTGCTTTCCAAGCAATGCTACCTCTGTGTGTTCGTTGTGTGCTGGCAGCTTCCCCCGGGGATAAGAGAGGTGAAAGTACGGGACAGTGCATGGGCAGACACAGCAGATCAGCATCGGGGTCACCAGCAGTGGCAGGTAATTCTGGGGTCAGAAAAAGATGGACTGGCTCACATGGGATATTTGTTCCCGTTGGTGTTGGTTTTAATTGCCCGTAGATAGCTTATGTAGAACCTGCTCCTGCTTTTAGGGCAGTAGGACGTCCTGGTGGTCTTAGACCTGTAGGGTGCCCTGATGGGGCATGATGTTTCTGAACAGCATCAACCTGAATAGCTTTTTAGGCAGACCACAGCTCAGCATCGAAAAGAACCTAGGAAACGAGGATTTTCTCCCAACAGCAGTTGGTTTCAGAACAAAGCCGAGAACTCTTACTAGTAAATGGAGCCACGTTTGCCCTTTCATTTTGACAGGTCAGACACTGGCTGCACCAAGGGCAGTTTCAAATATCTTAATTGCAACATGGTCTGGAGGGTGAGACATTTCTGTTGTAATCCTCCTCATTTCAACAGCCTAGCCCCGGCCGAGGAAGGCGTAGTGACCTTGTGCCGCTACACACGGTGGGTAAGCTGCAGCGGTGGGTGCTCGGGGCTGAGCTCTGGCATCCCAGTAGCTCCTAGCACAGCCAGGAGGCTGTATCCTCCTATATTAGCGCAGTAAATACGATTATTTGTAACTACTCCGCTAATAATGGCTGGCTGGAGAAGTTTGATGCAGAGAAAAAAGGTGCGGGCTCCAAGCTGCTTGCTTGGGTACGTGGTGGGGGGCGCCGGGCAGGCAGCCTGCTGCGACTTGGCCACCCTAAAATCTCCTCGGTTCCTCGCGCTCCCCTCGGTAAACATTGGCCTCAGCTGGCAGCTAAAGCAGGACGAGAGTTTATTTTTATTTCTTGGAATTCGGTAGACCTGAAATCTCTGTTAAATGTTAACTTTCAAAAGACACACACATCAGCATTCTGAGCCACAGCTGGTATGAAAAACGAAGAGATTATAGAGAACATAAATGGAGCTCGATTTTCTCCTTTCCCAGCCTTGTGTCTCTTCTTGCTCTCCCATGCGTTTCTGTGTGACCTGCAGAAGAATGTGCAGAAAACTGTGCCCCATCTAGTAACTAGGATTTGCTATTTTTCATTTGATCGTAGAAGAAACTGAGCTGGCAAAGATTTAATCCCATTCCCCCCCCTTTTTTTTTTTTTTAAGAATGTTTTCATTTAAATGATTATGGTGGTTGCCATAGGAAAAAAACAGCAGCTCGGAGAGTCAGTGTGCTGAAGTGTTGACTCATAGATTGAGTGCTAAATAGGTGTTTAAGTCTTTGCTGAACTGTTATCAAAAACGGCACAAAATGTCTCCCTTGACTCAGTTTGTAAACTGCATATGCGTATATAATTAACAAAGAGACCTTGTTAAACAGACAGTTTTGACCTCAAAAGGGGAAAAAAAAAAAAAAAAAAAGATCCCGAATTTGTTTCTCATACAGATTAAGCCTCATTCTGCAAAGACCTGAGAGGAGTGTGGAGCAGCATTCTTCCAATGGCATTACTTAATTTGTCACTTTGAAGTTTCAGCTCGTCATTTTAATTATTTTTTTTTTCTTCCCAACAAGGGTTTGGAATTACTCCAGGTTTATGTCAAACTAGGACGGTGGTGAGACAGTCGAAAGAATTGAACTTAATTTGAATCCTTTCCCACTTCTGGGTATTTGTGGATCAGGAGGATAATCTGTGCAAGTGAACGGTCCGATTTTTTCCCCCAGGTTTCCAATGTTATTCTCTCTGATAGGTCTGCATTGACATCATCTTGGCATTCGTTTGCTGACATTTGTTTCTTTCTGTGCTGATGTCCCCTTCTGATCTTCTGTTGCGATTATAGGTTGCGTTTCACAGCAATAGCAAGACCACATTCGTTCTTACTGGGATGTAGTCGGGGCTGGGAGGCACAATCACAGCCTTAGTGCTTAGTGCTCTTTAAATGCACAGAGAGGCAAAGTCTGCCTGAAATCTCATTTAACAGAAGATGAAGCAAAGTAGGTGTAGCAGTAGTCAAGATAGCTGTTGTGCAACCTGATTGTTTCTCACTGCACTAAATGTAAGTATATAAATGTAAACCATACCAACTCCCTGCACCCCGTACAGTCATGTAGGTGTGAGAGCAGAAGCGCATTCTATATAGAGGTTTCATGAGTAAACTTGAGCAGGAAAATTCCATCTAATGAAAGCTTTTCTTGTATGCAGAGATGGCGCGTCCATGCATCAGTATGCACATACCGATCCTGTCGTCTTCCGCAAAGGTTTTCTTCCACAGGTTGGGAGATTATGCCCCAAACTTTTTCTATAAGAGCTGGTGGAATAAATTGGTGTTTAGGGGAAGAACAGCAGTGATTGAAAAGTCAAAGTATTTGGAGTTTGGGTCGGATTTTTTTGCTGCTCCTGCTGCTGTTTGTTTTAAAGATGAATTCCAAAGCACATCGGTTATGTAGTAAAAATAATAACACCTACTTTGCTCTCTTTCACTTCCCATGTAATCTGTGCATTCCATCATTCCAGCTGTTCGCATGGAACTGGGGCAAAACATTTGTTTCTCAAAAAGATTGTTTATAATGAAAGCATTTGCTACCTTACTGTAAGTCTGAGCAGCAATGGTAAACTATATTGACAGAATATAAACGTGTAACAGCTGTCTCGCAGTTAGCACAGGCTCCAGGAGTACTGCTTTGAGTGTTTATAGTGCATCCTGAGATCTCAAATAAGGCTCCTCTGGCTGTAAGTATCCTTTTAATTTACACAGATGTTTCTTCATCATCTATTCTTTTCAGGCTGTTGGAATGATCAACAATTTAGTCTAATTGTGCTGGATGTTTGGGTTGTAAGGCTGTTTATTTTGTCTGTATGTCTGGAATATTCACTCTTTCAAGGACTTGACTCGTCTCCACAGACCGCACATGACTGAGGGAGGAATGGGTTGTGTGTTTGTTAAAACCTTGAGGATGATGTTACCAAGCTTGGTTTCAAGCAGCGTTCTTCTATTCCTGGCTGTGCCACGTGGCAGGTTGCTTCACTCATCTACATGCTGCCTGTGTAAAGTGGTAGTGATGATAATAATTACCTGTTAGGATAATGGCTTGAGATCTATGGATAATAAAGTGCTATTATTCTGCTCATAGAGAATAATTTCCTTTTTCTGGAGACTCGGATGAGTGTAGTCAGTTCCTACATGACTGTCTTCCGGGTCTGGTTTTCTTAAAGCCCAAATTTGGCAAAAAAAAAAAGAACTGAGCATGCTTTGCCAAGCTATGATCATCTTTGTCATTGAATAAATAATGGAGGAATTCAGGCATTTTATTGGCCCAGCCCAGCACTTAAACCACGAGTCGCAGAGTTCGAAGTTTATTTGGTGGCAGATCTTGCATAGGAACGCTCTGAAGTCCTTCCTTAAGGGCCGTCATGGGATGGTTTTTCCCATTGCCTGATGAGTTTATGGTACGTTAACTCTCTAAGAGCAAAATTCCTAGAACATTTTGTCTACTCTGATTGCATTTATTTTCCACATTAGCTTGTTTCCATGCTAATAAATACATCCTCTATACAACGCGAATACCGGAAGTTGTAGCTGTCCTGAAAGAGGACAAAAGTCAGTATTTGACTTCTGTGTTGTTCCCGAATCCCTTTACAAGTGGGAAATCGTTTTAGAGTCTAGAATCCATGGATGTCTTTGGAACAGCACTTGCAAAAGTTATATACCAAGCCGTCCAGCACAAGCAGCCCTGGTTCTCATGTTAACCTTGACTTTGTTCCTGCTGCATTTTGGGGAGGTCCGTTCAAGTGCACTAACTGCTCTTTCTTAGTTGAATTTGTATTGCCTGAAAGTAAGAGGTAGGTTTTGTTGGGGTTTTGTTTTGGTTTGTTTATTTGTTTTTAAAGGGGCACAGTATTCATGGAAATTGAGCCTGGCACACTGCAGTCAGTGAAGTCAGCTGCAGGAGATCCTGGCTTGTGCCTGCTCCTCCTGGTAAAAACGGGCTTCTCTTCTCATTGAGGAAGGGAAATTGAAGAGAAACTCAAGAAGCAATGGAGTAATTATTGACTTTATAATAAATCCGATGGATCTTTAATGGCTCTAGTCAAACAAGCCTTTTTCACCTTCCTTGATCATGGTAAAAAATCAATTTCCAGGACAACTGATGCATAATAGCATCCCAGTCAGCAAAGGGAAGCCCAGCACATGGAGAAGCAAAGAACCTTTAATGGCCGTAGGCCTGCTGTCTGAGCGCAGTGGGTTCCTTGGAGAGTTCCTGAGTTTACAGGACTGTCTCAGTCCCCAATACATTAGGTTTGTAATTAACAGCTGTTTTTCACTGATTAAAAGTATTTTTAAAGCGTCTCAAGTCTTACTTTTGAAGACAAGTAAGTTTAGTTAGGGTATGTGTGTGGCATCTGGAGTTTATAAATAAGGGCAGTGGTTTTTGCCATGGAGTTATTAGTGTCTGTGGTGTACGTACAGCTGCACTGGTGGGGTTGGGACAGAAGTGAGCAAAATGTACTTTCTTTTTTTAGGGGTGCAGCCTTAAAATTCTCCACTAGACACTATGACTTTATTCAGCAACTGTTAGTTTTCCTTATTAACAAGAATAATAATCATAGACTGCGAAGCTCCTGCTGTGGGCCATTTGTGAAGTTACATTTGTAGTATTTGGGCTGGCGGGGTGGTTTTCACACAGGGAATTTTTCCACTGTGATCTGTGGGACTCGGGGAGCGTCCGGCAGGTCGCAGCATGGCCTGTGCACTGCTCCCCGCGCCTTCCACCACCAAGCTGGTCACTTGCAGACACGTTTCCCTCCCTGTTTTCCGTGTAAGTGTGTCACATCGGTTTGTGTTTGACTTCTGACCACTACTCCGAGGAGCTTTTCTTGGTGAGTTTGTGGCACTGCCGGGCAGGCCTGCAGGCCGCGGGTAGGCCTCGCGGTGGGAGCACAAGAGACCAGCAGCGAGGCTCGGCCCTCTCAAGAACAGGGCGGCCATGGGGCACTGTTAGCACCAAAACTCGGTGTCCTGCAGCACGGGAATGTGGGCAGTGAGTAACCAAAGCGTGGCCGTGTTCCTGTGTGGGAGCAGCAGCCCACAGTGCGAGCACAAGTGGCGCTTTTCCAGTGCTCGGTGGCACACCTCTCCCCGTAATTGTCAGTTGTAGGTCTTGTGAAATGACAGCTGCTATTAGCTCTTCTCATTACATCAACATCTGTGAATAGACCTGTTTCTGAGGTAAAATCCCGTTTGAACAAAAGCACTGAGCCGTTCTGAAGAAGGCCTGTGAAAATGAGAGCACTGCTTTCTGCCTTGCTCTGCTCCGAGGGCGAAGGAGACGAGGGAAGGCTGTGCTAGGGTGTTGTGCACCCTGAGTCACCGCCTTCCTTGTGCTCATTGTTGTCTGAGGCTCGTGGTGCATAACGTTCTGGCAAATGAAATAGTTAAAACTGGGCTGCCAAACAGTGAAGAGGTGAGGGGAAGCTCCAGAGGGGAGATGGGTGGGAGGGAGAGCCAGAAGCGTGCCGGGGGCTGCGCTGCGCCTCTCGCTGCCCTCATGCACGAGGCCCCTGCAGCCGAGACCCATGCCTTTTATTCCAGCTGCCTTCTACAGCAAATAGTGATTATGGAGAAGGAAATAGTTCAATGCTGTAATTGGGATTTTCTTCTCCCATCGCAGATAACTTAGGTTTGCAAATCGCGGTTTGGTCATGGCGTTACCGCAGCTCCTTCCCCAGGGATTGCAGCTCCAAACCGGGCGCTGCTCCCGAGTGAGCCGGGTGGGATTTCTCCCTGCCAAACGCTGGGTAACCTGCAGGGTGAGCAGCGCTCCGGGGGCGTTCCGGTGTATAACTTCGGGCTAGTATTGTACATCTCTGAATTCCTTCATTCCCTATTCTGTTTTGTTTGGCTTTTGTTCTAAAACTGTGAGCAGCAGCACGTCCTACCCTTTCTCGGCTTTCCAAAAGTTGCTCGAGTTCCTTTCTTTTTTTCTTACTTCTTACTTTACCCAGGGTTCTCTTCCTTCCTTCTTTCCTTCCTCCCTTCCCCCCTCAGATTTCGATCCCTCCTTAGCACATTGATTGAGCTGTAATGTATAATTCAACCACAAATCTTTTGCATGGAAAGAGAGATAGAGGTGGAGAAATGTGAACAAATAAAAGGTTTTATTTTGCATGGAAACTTGGCAGGCTTTCATGTGCCAGCTTCCAGACGCAACTAATACTGGGCTTATTTTGCACAGAGGGATGATTTAAAGAATTACACCTCTTGCTAGAAATGCTAGAACTTCTTCTCATTACTCCTTCTGGCTCTTTGTTAGCACCGTTATAGTTGGGTATTTTGCAAGAGTTAGGTCACTTTTACTAACATTCCTCCTATATGTCTTTAGCCAGTGGAAAGAGATCGTTCCTGTTGCTCTTTTTTATGTTCATGCAAACAGTGATAGTGCTCCGCAGTTCTGTCAGAGGAGCTCAGAACACTTTGCAAATACGTGTTAATTACGGACTCCTGGTGGGTGGTCTTAAATGTTACTGCAGCGAGCTGAAAAATAACGATTAATTGGTAACGCCATCCTGTGCCTGACTCTCCTCGCACTTTTAAGCCCTCTTCATGCTGCAGCCTCAGCTGTGATTATACACCGCTCAGAAGCTGTCCTCTTACCCCGCTGAATAGCTCTGTACGACGGAGCTGTTAGCCCTGCCGCAGCTGGATGTGCTGCATCTGGGTGCTCTCCACTGCCTGCCAGTGTTAGCGCTCCGTGCAAGTGCGGGCAGCTGTCCTGAGCTATAACAATACCGAGTCTCTGGAGGAACAGCATCTTAAAATTCGTAATGTTGCTTTCCTGCTCCTTAAGGCGCTGTAGGATAAAAGGGCAAAGTGTTGTGGTTTCAGATCTTTCTGCTTTTCTCCCTCGTTCCCCTGTAACTCTGAAATGGGTTGGTTTAAAAGTGCTTTGCAGGTCCCTTTTGTATTGCATTTCACTGAAGGTGGGAAAATGTCCAGCCAGTGAGTGACGCGGCTTTGGAACTTGTTCAGACATTTTACTTTGCTGGGGTGGGGGGTTCTTGCATTTGGATCGGATCCAGCGTTCCCTGTGCTGCAAAGCTCCTGCTGGCTTCTTACTGACTTCTCACTCTTAAATTTAAAAACAAAACAAACAAGCAAAACCAACAAAAAGCAGCAAAAAGCACAGCAGACTTGAAATGTTTCAGTTGATTCCGAGTTGAAATTGACATTTAAAACTTCAGGTAGCTTTCCAAATGCTCTCTTTGGTTTTTCCCACTGTCTTAGAGCACTGCCTGGATCCTTGTGTGTTCCCTGAGGTTTTCCTCTGCAGCGCAGCACGAACCGCTCAGGTGATTTGGGCAGTCAGCATCAGTGGACAGTCCCTTCTGTGAAGTTTTCAGTAAAAGTTAGAAAACCTCCCAGGCTGAGGATTTCTGACCACCCTGTCAAGCCATATTCTGAAGCTTGCATTGAATGCTAAGCCCACAATTTAGTTTTTGCGGAATTTTTCCGGTGGAAAAAGATGTGAACACCCCTGAGGCTGAGGGAGCCCAGGACAGGTGTGTCCCAGAAGCAGCAGATTTTTACCAGCAGTAACAAAAAAAAAAAAAAAAAAAAAAAAAAAACCACAGCAGAAACACTGCTGGTATCTTTGCAGAGTGGGGTTGGAAAACAACTTAGAATGCAGGCCTGGTTGCATCCTTAACGCTGGAGCTGCTTTCAAGCAGCTCTGTAATTTGGAATGTGAGTGACGTCAGTTCTTCTGGCCATCTGGTTAGAAAATCTAGTTGTAACTGAAAATATCCAGCCCTTTTTTCTCCATTGCTAGGTGGTGACTACACACTTATGTAATTTAACAGCTCAAATTCTTTTCCATTCTGGTGATCTCTTCACAAAGGCATAACGGCGTGGATGCTACCGAAGGGATAGCAGCAACCTGTTCGGTTTGCATTAGCAATTTGCCGGCTAAAGGGAACTTCAATTCAGAGGAAAGCACACGGCTGGGGGTTGGAAGATGCGATTCTGTTGTTGTGGTACGAGCTCGGTATGCGACCTTGGACAAGTACATCCCCATTTCTCTACCTCGCTTTCCCCACTTATTACGCAGTGGCAGCGACACTTCCTATCTCAGAGGCATTGTTAGGGGCTGAGTCACGCTGTGGAGTGCTTAGAAAGGCCGCGAGGTATTGTTGTAATTACTGCCCGCAGAGTTCTGCTCATTCCCTTGATTTTCCTTTTTTTGGGGGTGGCACACACCCAACCCCCCCCCCCCCCCCAACCCCGTTCTTTAAGGACTTTTAGAGCCTGCTCCTCCTGCAGGTTGTGTGCTGTGAAATCCTAAGGTTTGTGTTGCTGAAAAATATGCATGAAAATGCACTCACTGTTAGCATATGAAAAATAAAGGGAGGAAAAGCTGTCAGCTGCTTTGTAAAGCCTCTTTAACGGCAAAACTCAAAAGAGCCCAAGAACAGGTTGTAAACAAAGAGGCTGAGGCATAGCCATGCTACCTTAATATTCCTACAAAACATTCCTTTCTCACGTACGCAGGATCCTAGTGAATAAACTTCCCCAGCAGAATAACCACCACAGCCCGTGTTGCATTTCTCCGTTCAGTGTTTCCTCTAATTCTTGATGAAGTGAAGTCTTTTTGTGTCACTGACCCCTGATGGCAGCAGAGAACCCGGCACCCCCTTCTTCCCCCCGCGCCCAGCCCAGCCATCTCGCTGCAATGCCAGATGCTTGGTAGTGACCATGGGAGGAGAACTGGTATCACAAGGGGAAAGGGTGATAGAGAATGTGCCACAGAGAAGCTGAAGGTTTAGGGTCTGAGGGAAAAAAACGGGCTTTTTTTTTCTATCTGTTCTCTTCATATTGCCAATTTTAGTCGGAAAGGAAGGAACTAGTCCCTTTTATTATTCCAAAGCAGTGTGTGAAGGGGACAGCATTAAAAAACAAACGATAAATAAAATACAAACCAACTTGCTTAGCAGAAGTGAGACATGATCACGCTGTTCCGCCCCCTCCCCTTTTTTTAAAAGCACCAAACCCTTTCTGTTCGGGTGGAAGGATTTCACGAGGAGGAGCAGCGTGTAGAAGCAGGCAGCAGACCTGGGCAGTCACCAGATCCACCGAGGAGCTGCAGGCACACACACACTGAAGCAGGTAAAGGGCATTTGCACTTGCCATACGTGTAAGGCTTCGATCCAGTGGTGAAGGGAAAGCTGCAGCCCCGAAGGCAGAGCTACCCAAAGTTGCCTGTGGTTTTACCCCAGTATTGTGGCTGTTGCTCCCTGCCACACTTGCTTATGTGGCAGCACCCCTCTGCTCCTAACAAATAGTTGAGAAGGCTCCGTTGTCAGTGCAGAACCAACAGGAACTCGTGGTCTTAAGGAACATTGGGGTGGGTATGAAGTGCCTCATGCGTGTAACATTAAAAACATTAACTACACAGAAATCATTTTTTCCCTCCTGAAAGCTTTTCCCCATGTCACACACAGAAGAAAACCTCAAATAACCGTTCAGCTGGCCACAGCGCCTCGTACGTGGAACAATAAACCTTTGCATCGCTTCTCCTGTTACAGTGCACCATTTCTGTGCGTTAATACCGAGCTGGAGCTCAGAGCTTACATTGCTTCTCCTAAAGCACTTCAGCACCACACCAGAAAGAGTGATTTCATATCAGGGAGAAAAAAGGAGTGGGAATTACTCAGTGGTTAGGTTTAATTGTTCTGAATCCTTACAGCGTTTCATGAGAGAATGTACTGAGGAGATGTGCAATGGTGGGAAATGTGATGGAAAGGTATAATTTGACCACCTACCACTAGCAGCTGAAAAGTAATTCTAAGGGCTGCATGCCTATCAGGATTAATCACTAGTTCATTATTGAAAATACCTTCTTTTTCACTCCTGCAATCCTTCCTGACGGGCTCTAGGCATCCAGAGGTGTTTGTTAGAGGTAAATAGGAGTTACAGCCCCGCTCCTCCTGTGAGGCGCACAAGAGCACCTTTTGTTTGGTGCAGTTTTGGAGTCTTTTGCCGTGGAAATTGCCCTTGTAGGAGAAAGGGGAAAAGGGCTGAAGGGCGAGCCCCACCCATGGCAGAGCAGCACCGCATCCCGAGACGGTTTACGGCCCCGTGTCTGGTCATTTACCTCCAGCTGAACTCTGGCGATGGACGTGGCCAAGTGTTTCATTTGGACAAGAAAAAAGGAGCATTATTGAAAGGGACTGACCTTTCCATCACCCTTCGCTGTCGTCATGGTGCTTTTATAGCATTTCTCTCTACCAGCCCCTTCCCTTTTCTAAACCACAATAATTCCCCTCCTCCTCGCAGTCCCTCCTCCCAGGAGACTCAGTGGTTTCTCTTTATTTTCACAGACACCTGCACTGCTGCATTCCCCCCCCCCCCAAAAAATCCTGTGAGCCTCTGGCAGGAGCTAAAATAATCAGCTTCGGTCTATCAGCAAAGCTCGCTGACACCGGCTTCCCCTCTCTGCTGGGTCCATACGCGGGGCTCAGGGGAGAGCTGTACCCCATGAGCCTGGGAGCAGAGCCCCTGAGGCTGCCTTGGTGGCCCTGGTGCTGCTGCAGGAGCATTTGGTTGAGGGGCAGAGCAGCTTTCAGGTCGGGGAGCAGGGAGCCGGGCACCCCTCTGATCTCAACCCCCTTTGGAAACGGGAAGTAATGCCGTTGAGCCCAGCAGTCTTTTCCGAATTGACTGTTACTGCACGGAGGCACGAGGCTGCCGGCACAGCCGCAGGGGTTCAGGCAGAGCGGAGCTGAGAGCGAGGGGGGGAGAGCGTGTGGCCAGGGGAACTGCGATCGGTACCCGGAGTGAAGAGCCCGAGTTTTGTCAGTGCAGTGGTAACAGGGACGATTGCTATTTGCTGTAGTTCATTTTTATTTTCTTTACAAAAATTCCCAGCCAACCAAGAAATGGAGTAGCTACTGCTTAAGCTTACAGATTTTCAACGTGTTTGGAAATGGTGTGCTTCTGTGTTTGTACTGATGTGCACAGACTGCACAAACGGCGCAGGCAGCGTGTTGGCCCCGCATCGGGGAGATGCTGGGGGTTGTTCTGTGTTCTGCGTGCAGCCCTTCCACCTGTCCTGCTTCGGTGCCTGATGCAAGTCAGGAGCGTGTGTGCCTCTTGGCTCTGGCTGGGTCTGGTCACCTTCCCTCCCTCCCTCCCTAACACGGACGCAACAGGAAGGTGTGCACACCTCCAGGCTTTGCATCCTGCTTCTTATCGGTGTCCATTGAGCATTCAAAGCCCAGATAACACAATTTGGAGAGCTAGCCTTCCTCAGTGCAGCCCTCGCAGGTTGCAGTGGCTCTTCTCCTAGCTGTGGTGCCTGGTCCAGGCGAGCAGGGTGCTGGGCGAGCCCAGGACGTGGGAGCTCAAATTCAGCCGGGCTTTGTGGCTGCGTGGTGCGGGCAGCACGGCACTTCCCTGCTGCATCCTCGAGTCAGTTCAGGGTGGAATTGGAACTTGTGTTTCACACAGGCCTCGAGCCAAGCACGGGCTCAGAGCAGTGGACCCTTAAATACTGATCAAATGTTTCTGCCTGCGAACCTGGCATACCTGTGGGGAAGGAAAATGTGTGATGAAAGCATCGTTCCTGCGGGATGAAGGCATCGTTCCCGCGTGTTCCTTGCACAGATTCATCTCTGCGTGCCTGCAGATGTGGAAACCGCATTTTGCCCCCAGCTTCTAATGGCCATTAGAAGTCATTAGCATACTGCTGTTATCGTCAGGACTCGGCTCACAGTCCTGCACAGCCTGCTTGAGCATTTGAAACATCTTTCTTTAAACCGAGTACGGTGCTGGGGCGGTAAGAAGGAGTTAATTTTGTTTAGTCTCTCGGGTTAAACCCTGCCTTGGTCAGACAGCCACGTCCTTGCCCAGGCTGCGTGTCTGCTATTTTTATTTTGCACCTCTGCAAATTTTAATCTTTGTAGTAATCATACTTAGCAGGTGTGAGGCTTGAATATAAGCCAATAAAAAGAAGAAAGAAGACACGCTGCTGCCAGGTTATTCCACCAGCCATGGAGCTGGCTTATTGATGAATGTTGGGCTGCAAGCCAAGTTTCCCTCGCCTCTGAAAGACTGGGGGGGGTGGGGGGGGGAGAGGTGGTGCTTGCACGGCGCGAGAAAGAGCCAGACAGAGAAATTGATTGTTACTTTAATGTGATCTGACATCAGGGAGAGTGGAAATAGAGGACAGAGCAAAACTGCAGCCTCAGCACCGCCCTGGAAGCGCTTTGACTTTACAGAGCGCGGTGGTGCTCCCTTTCTCTCCCAGAGAGCAATGTGCAGAATCCTTTCTGGGGAGGCAGAGAACAAGGGAGCGAGTGTGCGTGTACGGCTGCGCGGTGTCCTCGTGCCAGACAGCCCTGCTGGGGTTGTCTGTGCAGAGGTGACGTGAGGCGGGCTGCGGAGCTGCAGCCTCCTCTGTAAACACCGCAGGCTGGCTGAAGGCTCAGCTCGGGCAGGGAAAAGCAGGCAGGCGTGTAGCTGGAGTGGTAAAAACCTTCAGAGCCTTGCCTGTGAGTGCTAAACCGCTTCTGCACGCGGATAACTTGGTCCGGCTGTGGTCTGCGTTCTGGGGGCAGTTCCAGGCACTCACAGGTAGCACCCTTCAGCCCCAGGAAGGGGTTGCCGCTCACCGGCCGGTCGCTGCCCCAGGGTCTTCCTGTATCTGGGGAGAACTGTGCATCGATTTCGTTGCTGTTCTGAGCCAGGAAGTTATTTGTGTCGTAGTTAAAAACGAAAAGGCCAGAAGAGAGCCATTCATTGAAGTCCTTCTTGTGGCTTCAGTGTTTCGTAGGGAGCAGAAAGCACTACAGAAATCTGTCAGATGTGAGGAGTTGCCTCAAGGCGATGTTATCAAATCCCCGCTCTCCAGTTTAATACCGTTCCCCCCGTCCTCTCACTATCTGCCCATGTAAAAAGTCACTTTGCATCTTTTTCTAAAAGCCTCTTTCAAGTACTGGACGGCCACAACGAGGTCTCCCCAGAGCCTTCTCTTCTCCAGGCTGAGCATCCCCAGCTCGCAGTCCTGCCCTTTGTAGCCATTGGGGCGCTCTGCTTGCCCTAAGGCAGCCAACAACCCGTTCTCCCAACACCAGGAGTGGGAAGGGGTGGCTCCTCCTTCAAATTTATGAGTTTCTCTGTGAAAACAAGACATGGTATTTGGAGGTACCCACAAGAAGGGCATGTGTTGTTCGCGTTAACTACAATGAGGTGGAAATAGTTAGAACCAGAGAACTTTGCACAAAACCCAGGTGTGTGATCCCAGATTTAAACAAGCATGACTGGTTTAATTCCATGGATCTTAAAATTAAGCAGCCTGCACTTCTGTACTCAGTGTCCCTACTTGCTCCCAGCCGTGCTTGGAGACCACTCTGTCAGCCCTTGGAAGGAAGTTGGGGCTTAGACCGATGTAAGAAGTAAAGAAATAGATTATAAAAAGACTGAAGTTGAGGTTTCTATTTTTCCCCAGCTCTAATCCCAAATATAATTAAAAAGGGGAAGAAAGAAGACATCCACGTGAATGCCTCCCCACCCACTTGCACTCTACTGGGGTCCCGATAGCTCTTAGGACAGTGCCAACAGCATGATGCTAGTACCGAATCCTCTTAGTCATGACCCAAATCAGCTTCAAAATGGTTAACCACATAGAAGGGGAGTGGGAGTAGAGTGTCAAGAATAGCTTGGAAGAAGATGTTATCCCACATACCAAGCAGGAGTTGGTATCTCAAAGGTGTCACAGTGATGGAAGTGGGGAGAGCACTGAGCCGCCAAGCAGGCTCACCAAACAAATACCGGCTGCCAGCGGAGCGTGCGCTCCCCCCTCGATGCCTTTGGAAATGTCCCTGGTACGCCCGATGCAGGTCTTCCACCAAGGCCAGGAGAAGCCGTTGGTGCTCTGCATCTTTGCAAACAATGCCCGCCGAGCCTGCAGTGATTGCTGGTGCTTGGAGCACAGCCTTGGGAGCCAGAATGCAGCATTCTTCATCCCGAGCTCTGGCGTTCACCGGAGTGAGTCACTTGGCCTGCTGTTGTTGTGCAGTGAGGCTGGGAGCAGGGCCGGTGCGCCGGGTGGCGCAGCGTGTTGGCTCTCCGTGCGGGTCATGCCTGAAGCTGCTGTCAAGTAAGGTCTATTTTCTGAAATCAGTTGCCACGAAAAAAAAATAAAACATTTTTGGCCGTAACGTTTGCGATCGCTCTGTGCAGGGCTGTGGAAGTGCTGCTCCATTTCCATGTTTTATTCTGTTTCTCACCACTCTGAACATGCTGTCGTGCTGTCTTTGGATGGATGGGAAGAACCACAGACCTACAGAGCAAGTGGAAAACTGTAGGAAAGAATGTCAGGAGCCCTGATGGGCTGAGGTGGCCGTGCTGGAAGCTCGCAGTGGATGTGTCGGAGTAAAGAGAGTGTCAGAAACCCACCTTCAGGGACGTCTTGATGGTGCTAATGCATTCACATTAAGTGCAGCCCTTAATTCATTTGCATATTTTAGTCTCTCGGTACTTACCCATAGTTTTACAGCCTATCCGGGGAAAGGCTGCCCGGAAGGTAGCAGATCTTGGAGGTATTTTTTACATTTCCGACAGACAGATAACTACATCACCCCGGATTTTAAAGGGGAGGGGGGGAAGGCTTAACGTTACAGCTCTCCCTTTAAGGGTTGTGGTTATAGTCCAGGTTTTAATCGCTACTTTGACCTGATTAAATCCTCAGCCACGGAGAAATCAGCTTAGAGGAACATGTCTCCTGTTGAACAGCAGCAGTTCAAAAAAACCAAGCCAAGCCAAATACCATTAGAAAACAAATAAAAGGTTTAGCTCACAAATAGCATGGTGATGTTGTAAATCGCAGAGCGCTGCTTTGCAACAGGAGATTTCAGGTTTATTGATGGTGAATATCCAGGATGGAAATCACCTAACTGTAATGTGGTTTCATCTCCTGCGCAACCAGATGAAGCCTGTCCCAAGGATAAAATGAAATCTTCTGGGTTTTGTTGGGCTTTTATTCTCATGCCTTCTGCTTCTTAGTAGGGTGTCAGGAATCAGGTACGTGTAGGATGAAAGGGGAGGAGTTATTTGCCTGGGAGTTGGGGATCAAATGAATTTTTAATCTTTCAATCCATCTGCCCTCTTATTAAACTCTCAATCTCCTTCCAAGATGTTATTCAAATCCACGCGTGGGTCTCTTTACCAACATTAGAACACAAGAAGCATCCCGTTAAACAATTCTGATGGCACCCAACAAAAACCCTTAATCTGCGGTTCAATATTAAAGCTGTATGGAGTAGGAGGAAAAAAGGGGGATAAAAAAAATCACTTCAAACCCAGAGATGTTTTTTCTCTGCCTGTAGTTTTACCCTAGGACTGCTCGCAGCGTAGCATCCAGCAGGGTTGGATCCTTACACCCATAGGCAAGGAGCTTCTACCGGTGGCTGCTAATCCTAAATTAAAGCTCGTAATTCTTTTATTGTTTTGTTTCACCCGATCTTTTGGGTCTCTCCAGTGAGAGACAGGACAAGAGCCACGTTTTACCGCAGTGAACAAACCAGGTTTGGGCCATTTTTGGTCGCTGAATGCTATGAACCAAGCACGTTGTGAGCCCTCAGGATCAGTTCAGCGGGATTCCGCGGTGTACAGCCAGGCTGCTGTAGCCTTTCCCTCTCCTCTGAAGTTTCTCTGAGGTAACTGGTGCCGCAGCAGTGGTCCGGGTGGCTTCGCTGGCTGTCACCTGCAGCTCAGCATTTGCTCCTGCCTAGGAGAGAAACTCAACAAAGCCGGGGGCTGAGAAAGCCAAATTTCAAGGGACTGTGTCCCCGTCTCGAGCTGAGCTCTGCTGGAGAGCCTAAAGCCTCCCCAGCCAGCTGAAGGTGCTGCTGAGGTGCCTGCCAGCCGGGCGGTGCGGGGAGGTGGGGGTCTCACTTTTTTAGTTGCGAAGTTGCAGGGAGAAAAGGCACGGACAAAGCCAAAGGCCAGATCTGCCTAGAACACGGCTCGCCAGCTATTCTGGGAAGACAACAGCTAACAAAAGACATGAGAAAGGCAAGCAGACAGAGGGCCCCAACCTATTGTTTTCCTTCTTCATTCCAAATAATCATGACTTCCCTGACCTCCTGGCTTCTTCCCTCCAATGAGGATTTCAGGACAGCTGCTACCCTGAACAGCTGAGCCAGACGTTGTTTGCCCGGCTTCCCGCAGTTCCTTCCTCCCACTTCAGCAGCAGCAGTGGAGATGAGAAACTCCTCTGCCGCAAAAATTAATCCGTGTTCCTTGATAAAAGCTTGGGATTCTGTCCTGTATTTTAAATAATTGTCCTTCCCCCTTCTGAAATGTGCTGTTTTCTCTCCGTTATGCTGGCACTCTGTTCCGTTTGCAGGATTTTGCTTCTGTGCAGTAACGGCTCAGCCTGTGGAAGGCAGCTGAACTTGGCCTTGCAGAGAACAGGGTTACGGGGTCGCAGAGAGCTTCGCGGAGGTGGGGAATTCGCAGCCTCGTTCGGTTCTGTTCCCCCTTAAGCAAAAGTCTCACCATGGTGGTTGGGAGAACCTGAGCAATATTTCTTGGAAAGCAACCCTCAGGCCCCACGTATGGGAGAGCTTAGATGGCTAGGAATTATTTCTGTCCTGATGCGATTGAGGCCTTTGAAGCTTTTGGCCGTTGCAGCGGTAAGTTCAGTTCTGTGTCTACTTGCAGGTGACGATTTTTGTTCCCATTGTTGGCCAGCAAGGTTCTCCTGGAGATGATATTTCTACGCCTCGGTAGTGTTTCTGTAGGTGAAATGTCAGCTTCCCTCTGATTCACACTCTCTAAGCTGAAGTTACACCGTGGGCAGCAGGGTGCATTTATCCCAGCAGGCTGTTACTTTGTTCCTTGGGGAGACAAGAAGCTGCCCCGTGTGCAGCCAGCCCTCCCCCAGAGCCGTCTCCTCTGCTTGTGCTGTGTCTGGGTGGCACGTTACCTCCTCAGGCCTGATCCTGCCGCGTCGGTGCCGTGCACCAGGTAACGCGTCTCAGCCAGCCAGCCCTACGCCTCGCCCCACGGGAGCGAGCGGTGTAAGGGTGCATCGCCCTGCCGCAGGGCGGGCTGTGGGCTCCAGCGTAGGGGTATTGTGCTGAACCTCCAGGGGAACCTGCCCGGCTTTTAGGTTCCTTCTTGGGAATGGGGAACAGAGGGGTCCTTAATACGGGGTCAAGATTTGGCATTGGAACTAGTGGTGTAGTTTCTTGGTTAACTAGTGAATAAAATCGATACAAAGCCTTTGCATCTGAACCATGACTTGGTGTGTTCAGGCTCCTCTTTTTATACCGGGCTGCGCAAGTGGAAGGGTGGCCAATCGTCGTCTTTCATGTTCAAAGGCTTCGTCGTCATCTTTCGTGTTCGAGTTGTGCTTTTTTTCCTTTGGTGTTTGACTGCAACAAGTGTGTAACTGAGCTACACTCCCAGCACACGGGTCTGATCGTCCTGCTCCTGCTGATGGTGCTGTGCCTGCTTCCATGGAGCAAGGGCCTGATTCAGTCTTCCCCACGCCTCAAGACTTCTGGGTCAGGTATTTATTGCTAATTTATACCATGACTTTGACACAAATGTAGCACACTGCTACTCAGCCCAGAATGTAGCAGGCCACAAATGGGTGCTTATGTAAGATTTGCTTCTTTTTGGCTAGGCTGCGAGGCTGGACTGAGGCTTCAGAGCTTCAGACAAAAGAAAAAAAGCCTGAGACTTCGAAGCCGTCACGGTACCAGGGCTGAATTTCAATTCTGCGTTGATTCCCATGATGTGTTTGATGACATGTCAGAGACTTGTGATAGCATTACTCCCCAAGAAGGGCAGACTTAGACAGTTACCTTGAAAATCTTGCTTACTTTGCACTTTGTAAGTCAGTTCTGTTGGTGATAGGAGAGAAAACTCCATCCCGTGGCTAAGAAAAGGAAAACGGGGGAAGGGAGGTTGGTGTTTGTAGCTCCAAACCTTCTCTCAACTCCTTTCTTTGTGTTTCTGGTCTCAGGCTGCAGTCCAGACTCCGTGGTGGTTTGTAATTAAACCCAAATTTTGAAGGTTCTGTGGAGTCCTCAATGCCTACCAGGTCAAACTGAGTCTGGTTTCTATCACGGAATATTTCGGTTCAGTTGCCCCTTGAGGAAGTAGGGGAACAGACAGTCCATTCATATTGAACAGATGACCGAGGTTTAAAAACCCTTTTTGTCTATTAAGCTACGGCTAAGATATTATGAAAAGTGCTTAATAATGTTCCCTAACATTTATACCACACTATTTTCTTACTTTAATTTTCCAGGCAATTAAAAATAATTGAAAGTTAGTGCCAAAGCCCCTGAAGATATACTTTTTGTTTCAAATAAGCTTATTTTCATACTCGTGAGGTCACCAGATATTTATTTGACCGTCTTTATAGGGGTCGGGCCCATTACATGCACAGAAGGGGGATGTGGAATAGAACTCACATTGTAACACCAAAGTGAGAAGTAAGAGCAGAAAAACGCGCTTGTCATGCCCGGGGGGTGTTGGTGTTTAGTATTTGGGTGCAACACACCCAGCTCGCTCCACACGTACCAACTGAGCCCTAAATTCTGCACTTCGCTTAAACACTTACAATTAAATTTGTGCTTAAAGCCCATTGCATCGAAGGAGGTACACACAAAAGCCTGATGCGCTGTGGGATCAGGGGGATGAGTTGGGCTGGTGACCCCTTCGCTCCGCTGCGGGAAGCCCAGGCTGGCAGCAGCGTGCCCCAGCGGCCCTGCCGAGGTGCACAGCCCGTTGGAACGCCCCTGCGAGCCTCTGCGGCGAGAGAGCAGCGACAGAAAGCAGGAAGTGCCCTGGTGGATGCAGCCCGTCCGGAGTCAGACCTCTCTAATCTCCCGTCCTATTAATAGAGTTGTAGCAGACACAACCCATGTGGCTGCGCAGTCACGCTGCACTGCAATATTGCTTAGCCAGTTCTCCCCCTAAAGGCTTAAAATCTGTCACGTTACACAAGAGCTGAAAGCCTTCTCGTGGTGCCCCAGATTCTCCCCTCCTGCCCATCCCGTTTCCCTTCCATTTTCCCCTTCTAATTATCTTCTACTGCCTCATTTGGTTATACAAAGTCAGGGGGTTGAGATTAGGTTTATCCAGCTCTATGTGTTTGCATACGTGCTGGGGGTGTTTCCTGTTAGATCTCTTATCTGAAGTCAAAAGGTGAGTTTATCTTGGGATAGACCGAAAATGGGTGGGCTTTCAGTCGATCTGTTGGGTACTGAACGAGACAATTTGCTCGCGGCTTCCCCTGCCTCACTGGTGGGCGTCTCAGGTGTCCGTAGACTCTGCTTGGTGGCGGTTGGTGCCAGCCCTGTTAGAGGACAGAAGCCTTTTCCTAAGCGGATCAGTCCTGCATGGTGAGCGTCCCAGCTGAAATGAGGTCTGGCAGCCCCTGGAGCAGGGCAGGTTCTCCCGAAGCAAGCCCTCCTGGCAGGGGAGGAGTGATGTGCGGCAGGGATTTGCCAAACGAGGACAGGTCTCCTCTCCCCCAGCCCTCCTGCCCCCTCTCCCCCAGCCCTCCTGCCCCCTCTC